>NC_089198.1:19630815-19828315 GCF_963930695.1 Labrus bergylta
GAGCCACTCCAACGTGATGGGTGGGGTGGGTGAACAGTCAAATGTTATTCCAGTACATTATAATACGTTTTACATTTATTTATGAATGTAAAATAAATTATAATTTATTGATCACATTAGCCTAAATAACCTTTTTGGCTTCATTTGCCAACACATATTGTTAAGAATTTACTGAGCTGAGTAGAAAACATCTAACTTAGAATAGAAGAACAAAGTCATAAAAACTAAAAAATATAATCAACTGCGTATTTAGTTTTTTGTAGAGCTCAAACTCTATTTCCTATCAGCAAGGCATAATAACAATAAAACTGCTGCAGGCTGCTGCAATGGGTACAGTAGTGTAAAAAGAGACGAGGAGGTCTCCTAACATACTCAGTCTCAGCAGTTAAAGTGAAAAATGGAAAAAAAGAGGGAGAGGAAAGGGGCCTGGGTGAAGAAAACAAAAGAAGACATCTCTTCTGATAATGATACGGTGTAAAAGCCTAAGTAGACAGTTTTTTAAACACCTTTTCAATGATTGAGATATTTGATGAAATACTATAGAGACTATGTAGTTGGTTGCAGGTGACACTGTGTCAGGTCGGGCTAAGAAACTTTTGTAATGTCTCCACCTTAACATCCACTAAGTTATCAGTTATATGATTTGTTTTGATTTATTTATATTATTGATTGTTTTGTTCTACAGCATTAAACACTTTTGGCAGTAAAGCTAGCACATCCTTTAGACATGAAAAAAAGATGTGAGCTGGTTGCGGCAGAGAAAAGAGAGCAACATGAAATAGTCATTCTTCAGAGTCAGTTCGAGGTAGATATGATTTCAAGCAAAGTTCCTTTTGCTCACCAGTATGTTTTGTGTCATTTTAAGTCATATTCTGATTTGTTAAGTGTGAAATGTAGCTATGTAGTCCAAGTCAGTGTTTTCTACAAATGATGCAACATTATGAAGATGTGTGACTAGAACTCATTTACTACAGGCTTGATGTTCATCAAACAGTGTGACTCAGAACATAACAGATACAGTCATAAACACTGTGCCTCTAAAGATGTTTGGTTCCTACTTTGCAGATCTAAATGTCTGTAGGAGACATCACTTTTATTTCAGTAGGCGCTTCAACAGCAGCTCATATCAACACATAATGTTGTGTTACTGCATCATTTAAGGCAATAATAAACTATGTATGATTTGACCCAAAGCTTGACTGTATTAAACTGGTTGTTACAAAAGCTTTTCAAGACTACTAAGAGACAGGATTGATTTTATGCCACCAAACTTAAACTTAATGATGAAAGCTTAATGCATCATTGGGCTCTTAATATCAAATGACACAAAAAAAATCCTCGACTTTGACCCCGCCCAGCCAACAACAATCAGTGTGTGAAAATGCAAACGCCCTGGGCAGCCATTTCAAGATGTCTTACTCTTAAGTGATGACATTATCCAGGATATCACAATACCACTGATGTTGACTGGATGCTGTGTTTAGAGATGCATCATGCACCAATTTCCTCGGCAGATTCCTATATCAGATTATTAAAAAAAATTAATTGCATTTTCTGCATTAAGGTCACACTGTAGAAATATTCAAACAGACATCATTAATGCTCTCTTCTTTCATGTAACTCATAAATAAACCAACAAGAGATACAGAGAAGATGCTTTTCTCTCTTCAGCTGCATTAGTGTCTTTGGCTTGCAGTCTCATACCTGTCTGCCTCGGTGAACTGTATTAGTAATAGATTTGATCTTGTTTTATAACTGTTAACTATCAAAATGCATTGCTCTGTGATATTTCCTGCTAACTGATACGTCACACAGCAGGTCAAACGTTTTAAACACAAGCTCACACACTCAGTGAGACGCGTGTCTCTTATGAACGAGTCCTGCAGGTTCAGAGGGTTTCCACAGAGCTGCCCAGATGGACACTTCATGTCCTTACTGACGACATGATAACATGTACGTTCGGCTGTTGCGTAAAGTGTTTGTGTCGCTGTGTCACTGAGACTGGCAAAGAATCATATACTTTTGAGAGGACAGGCCGGTCAACTATCACGGCTGGAAGAAACAACAAAACAAACAATGATGTGTTCAGATGGCTTTTACAGCCCTGACTTAAACAAAAGTCATTGTTACTGGAAGAAAAAAGGTCATTTCTGAGATGACCTTGGGTGACAAGTGGCCTGCTTTAAACAGTATACTTAAAAGTTTAAAATTCTGAGTAAAGTTTGGCCTTAATTCAATTTCTCCAACTAAAGTACTGACACAAAGCAGAAATGTGAAAACTTGTGAACTTGGCTAAAAATCAGTCCTTGCATGATCAACAATCTCAAAAACAAACTACGACCTCCAGGGACACTGCAGCTTACTCAGCACTGAGGTGGCAAAAAAAAAGGGGGAAAATCATCAATATGAAGTATCAAATTAAAACACATGCTCATGTTCAATTTATTAAACAGGATTGGAAAATGACCATTGACATTTTTTGATTCTAAAAAAATTCGCCCAAGGACTCGTCTTTACCTCTCTAAACAGGACTAAAGGTTAGCAATTAAAAGTGTTAGTCTGAGATGATATCCAAGGAAAGAATCTCCATGGCAACAGTATGAGTGAATCACAGAGCATGTAAGGGCTGTGAAATAAATTTCACACCTCAGTGCACCGCGGCCTCTGCTGTGAGATTTCTGTTTGGGTGTGTATGTGTTAGCAACAAAAATGAAGCTGTGTTTGTTGTTGCACCTATTGTTCCCTGATTCTATATATAGTTCATGTGTCTTCATATGTTGTTTTTGTTTCAGAGCTGAGCTTTTGCTGCACTCAATCTGCGCAGGGTTTTAGTTGCTATAATGTATTATCTTAACATCATAAAACATGTATTTGCACACTTTTTTAGAAAGCTGGTGAGGATTTTAGATGAAAGTGTGCTCCTCTTTTTCCCCCCCCATCTTTCTCCCTCGCTTCTGCTGCCTCCCCATCGGTCTCACACTGGCGCACTGCTCATTAGCTTTCTGTCAGTCTCGGTTTCCTCCTCCTCCTCCTCCTCCTCTCTTTTCCCCTCTTTTCCTCTCACTCCTGTGTTCCAGTACAGTTTATCCTCTTTCCTTCAAAACCTCCTTCCTTGTGTGTGAATCTCCTTTTTGTAACTCAGGCAATTTTCTTGTCACTTATTGTCCTTCAGCTCGTTCTCGTTTCTTTCTCCCTCTCCCTGTCTCTCCCGAGAATGTTTTATTTTGCAAGAAATTAAACCGGGCTATGAACCCAACTCCTACATTCCATTAAAACACTCACATACAAACACACACATTTGCTGGAATCGTGACTGCTGTACCCGTGTAAGCCACAGGGCAAGAGCAAAAATACATCAGCGAGGAATATTGACTTCTCCTTGATCACACACACACACACACACTCGCACACATAAAGATGCAGCAGAAAGACAACATGAACACAATCACACATTAGCACCTCCACACAGCCCCGAGCTCAGAGCAGGTGAGAGGAACAAAAGTGGAGATGAGGAGAAAAAGCAAAGTGAGAGGCAGAAGTGAGAAGAAGAGAGGGTGCGAAGGGAAGCAGGTGATGACGCGTCTAATGGCTCTCAAGCTTCTTTGTGAGTTCAGTTTCGCTTCCTTTGAAGGGAAGTCGAATCCTCCATCTGTCCCCCACACACACTCACTGATCCCTCTTTAAGACTTCCTTCTGCCCGAGGAAAACACCCAGGGCATCGTCTGCCTTTTCTACGTGTGTGTGTGTGTGTGTGTGTGTGTGTGTGTGTGTGTGTGTGTGTGTGTGTGTGTGTGTGTGTGTGTGTGTGTGTTTCTATTGTCAGACACTGTCCCTGAAAACTTGGCCCACATACAGCACAGTATAATCATTTGTTTACCTCTCGAGTCGAGCTAGACACTGGTTAAGCTGGTAGCATTACAAACGAGTTAATTTGTGGGGATCAAAAGTCATCGAAGTACGTCAGCCTGAGAAGATTTAGACAGGAATCATGCTCTCTCATGAACGAGCT
This sequence comes from Labrus bergylta, assembly GCF_963930695.1. Classification (NCBI taxonomy): domain Eukaryota; kingdom Metazoa; phylum Chordata; class Actinopteri; order Labriformes; family Labridae; genus Labrus; species Labrus bergylta. Next base: position 19,634,825 of record NC_089198.1, read on the forward strand.
TTGTTTTCACTAAGTGAATTTTCTAATTTTAAAAATTCCTAATTTTAGTTCTGAAAGAGGTTAAAAGGAGATCGCAAACAGAAAAGAAAGAAGGACCAGGCTTGGTTGCATTAAGTGCAACAACTTAAATGAATACAATTACAAAATTTAAATAATTACAACACCTTGAATGACTTTCTGGACCCACAAAACATTTGCAAAGTGGATTTTTGAATATATTCAATCTTACATTGTTTCCACTATATGTGCTCACAAACATCTATTCTGCCTTACATCCACCAAACATGCAGTTTGTCAAAATTACAACATGTTATATCTTTCCTGTTTGAACATTAACGTTTGAATTACCAATTAGAACTGAAATTCTTAGTCCAATGACATCTGCATTTGAATCATTATAGACCAAGACCTAAAAAAAAAAAAAGAACCATACAGTATGTGTGCTACTTCAAGCCTTTTCTGATTTAATGACACACTTACATTACAGTCGGTGATGTGGTGGGTTCCAGGGTTATGTATGTGATGCAGTTTGCAGTTAAGGCGTGTTTGTAAGTACAGACAATCTGACTGCATCGATGTGGATTGAAGAAAGAAACTCAGGCCTTCTACTAACTGCAACTTTTTTGTAGGAATATTAAACTTAAAGCCGCCTAATTTGAACATTTCTGTGTCATTTTAAAACACTTTGTAAAAAGGCCTTTATTTGTTCACTTTAAATTTGCATTAACCTTAATCGCACTTAGTCATCTCCACCTGCTTCAGCCATCATGAATCACTCAATCTGACCTTTCCTGCTGATGCTTTACCATGATTACATATTCAGTGTGTAATAAGTCTAAACTATACCTGTAATTACAAAGCAAACTTTGAATATCATCTAATTTACCAGCTCTCGAAATGTGACCGTAAGTACTTCATGAGTAATTCTTTCCCATTCAGAGTACGTAGTTGATAGCAGCGTTCGCTTGCTTCGTGAGTCAAGGTCAACCATGGCTAATGGCCAAAACACTGTCATTGTCACATTGACACAGTGGTGGTTAGAGCCGCAGCCAGCAAGCTGAAGGGCACTCAGCGTCATCTAAATCAACTGATGGGCTGTGGAGATGGAGTGGAAATGTAAAGTGCCACCATTCCTGATTTCACTGTCAGAGAGAAGTCAATTACAGATAAACTGTGGCAGAGCATTTAAATCATTGCACAGCCGGCGTGTAAAGACTGTTATGGATTGAATGCTGACAGGAGAGGAAGGATCAGTAGTATTGGATCTACAGAATATATAAAGGGTGTTTATTATGTGTACTACAGAAAATAATGAATGATAGTCTTTTATAGGAAAAACATTTCTCTGGCTGAAGTATCGCGGTGATGAGGGCTGTGAAAGTTCCACAAGATTACTTGTTAAAACACAAACCTATTGCATTTAACCAAAGATCGTTAGAAACACTCTGATATAATGTATTGTACAGTATGTCTTTGAGGACATCATAACAAATCCTTTAAAGGGCTCGCAACACATTGGAGGCAGTGCTGCAGCAAATAAAAACTGACACAGGAAGATAAATTAAACTGGGTGAGCAGACCTGCAGGTTTTTTTGAGGGGAATGCATCTTGTTATGTAGGGTATTATAGGTATTCTACAGTATTAGTTCAAATGTTTTGTTGGTTTTTAAATGTTTCATTAATTAATTAATAACAATAATTGTATCTTGTTGCAGAAGACATTGATAACCAAGGTTAATACTCACATGGCAGAATATAACATATATAATAAATATAAATACCATTGTTACAATACCACTGTTTCATTCATCTGGTTAGTTTATTTCTATTTTTTCAACCTTTATTTAAGTTCTCGGAGAGATCATTGAGGGCGACCCTCATTTATAATGATGCCGAGAATTATTAGACTCTACTGCAGCTCCATGTCGTGTCTGTCAGTCTGTCTCTTTGGCTTTACATGAATAGCTGCAGGAGCTTTATTCAACATTCTCCGATACTTCAGAATGTACACTTGAAACGGAAAAAAAAAAAACTGCTTTTATTAACTTCCAACCTACTGTACCATGGGTAGTTTTTTTTGTACCTACTATTGCTGAGCTGAAGTATATGTGAGGCTATGATGATAGGGTTAGAATCTAAGGCTATTATCAAACCCAAGCACAGGAAGCTTTTTTAAAAACACTTGATTGATGAATTTGATTAACAAGTGGCTGACGAACCTGTTTGGGTGAAAATGGTTTCAAATCTGCTTCCCAGCGTATGTTACATGTATGTTGTTGGTCTCTCAAGCTTTCTAACATGGGGCTGTTTGACTGACAGAATCGCGTTGTTTTCATTTTATATACCCATTTCTGTCTTGTTCCTCGTCTTTTTCAAATTGCTCTTATGCTCCAGTAAAGGGTCCATCAGTATTTACAAATTAAATCCGTTCATACTCATCCACTAGCTGCTGACGCAGTAACAGGAGCAATTTGGGGTTAAGTGTCTTTCCCTAGGACACATCGACATATGGCTGCCGGAGCTGGGGATCAAACCCCGGACCCCCGACGTGAATTCTCAACCACAAAATGTTCACTGACAAGATATCTTCACTGACGTCTGCCATGATTGTACGCGTCTATTGACTAACGACACAAGAGAAGTTATGGTGTCTAACAAGAGAAGCAAAAAGAGATAGCACCATCTGCTGGCTACAAAGTATTGAGATATAATTTTGTCTCATAAATTTGAGTTGGTCTTTATTTGTATCAATTTTTCCGTTGTATCTAGTATAAGGCTTTAAAAACAACACGTTTATGACCATGAATGTTTTGTGTTCTTTTGTTTCTAATAAAACGCTGGATTACTAGAAATCAAAGATTTTTAACAATACCTCTGTCAGTGCTTTGTCAATGAAACAGGCCGTCTCTGGGGAGACCCCCCAAGGTGACTTCTCTCCCACCATGATGGCGTCCAGCGTGGCCTTCTCCAGGACAACATCAAAGGACGCGTCAGGGAAGGAGAGTTGGCGCACATCCATCTGATGCCAGCTCATACCTGGACAGTCACTGTGCCGGGCACTCATCGTACTGATGCACACTGACGAGTAGTCGATGTTTGTGATGGAATGGAAGCCGGTGCTGTACATGTCGCTGCTCATGCTGCTGTTTCCACAACCTGAGGGGGAAGATGGGAGAGAGGCGGAAGCTTAGGCATTAACATAAGGAGAGGAAAGAAGGCAGCAAAATCAGGAGGTAAAGGATGAGGAAATAGGAGAGGAAAATCAGAGAGGAGGAGACAGAAACTAATATGTCTCTGGCCACTCAAATCCTCAATATAGTTTTCAGAATGAGTAAACAAAGGTGTGATCAATAAAGCAACAACATACAATGACAACAAGGATTACTATGACAGGGACCACCTCTCCTGTGATTGATGAAACAGAGACACAAACACACACACAAACAAACAAACAAAACGATCTATTTGATCAAGCTGCTGTTCAATCACAAGCAGAATTGGAAACCTCCCACCACAGGAGGTACAAATGTATTCAGGGGGCGGGGGGGATCGGTGGGGAGGGGCGATGATTCCGATTTGACCTCAGAAGGCACACTCTGCAATAAACAACAATGATGTTTTAACTTGTCTGCAGGTGACGGATGGATGAAAGCTGAGGAGGGAAATACAAGAGAAGTGAAGATCCCCTCTCGTGCTGTAAGAGGAGATGAAAATAATCTACAGAAAGCAGCATCTCACCTTTAGGATCAGATGACTCATAGATCGTGCTCATGGAGGAGGAGTGGGTGGAGAAGATAGGCAAAAGATAACAAAAAGGGGAAGGCAGCAGTGGGAGTCATATACACTTTCTTGATGCACATGTTCCGTTTCAGGAAGGTGAAGTTCAAGTGTTAGGATCTAAAAGCTGTCTTTTTCATCTTGTTCCCCACTAAAATCTCTGCGTGTAATCTCAGGTGATGTTGGCACAGACACCTTTGTTTCAAACGTGTGGATGGCGCTTGTTATCACCTTACTGCTTCATCTAATTACCAACCTCCAAAAGTGTGTGTGTGTGTGTGCGCGCGAACATGCAAGACAGATTCTGTTAGCAGCCTCACACCCTTAACAACACATCTGAGACCTGTTTAGCTGCGTTTGTGTGTGTATGGTTGTGCTAGGGATGGGTCAGTGTTTTCCAATATTCATATAGTTATTAATTGACATAGATTAGTTCATAGGAATATTATTATCTCGTCGAAAAAACGTTTCTACTGATGATGGTTGTAAGGTGGTACTCCTGCTTCACTGTAAACATGCATGAAACACAATTGCCCGAGGCAGAGGCTCAAGTATGCTTAAAGGATATCATTCATTGATTGGAGGCTGCAGTGGATTGGACTTCAATAAAACTGATCAACATTAGCAGAGTTTACTAACGGAGAAAAGACGGACCTTAGAAGATATGCTTAACAGACAAAAAGGACTATAAGCATATGTCAGTTTCTACGAGCTGGGATTTCAGAAAGTGTTTGACATGAGGATTAACAATGAAATATCAAGCCTAGGCAGAGTTGGTAATTTTCCAAAACTATAAAGGATTTTGAAAGTAGCATTCCCTCAGTGCTCCGTCTACACCCACCCTCTCCCCTCTGTGCTCCCTCAAAAGCCACGCCCCTCACTTACATGCATGAGCGCCGTTGCTCCAGAAGCAGACCTCACCTCATCGCTTACGTGTAGAAACTACGTCGTCTCATGTCTCATTCAGCAGTAAATAAACACTAAACTTTATCATAATACCTGTAAAAAATTTTTTTTTTTTTTAAAAGTGACTATTTTAATATTCAAAACAGCCAACAACAAACTCACAGTATAAACTCTGTAACTGGTGACGTGCTGTGAGTGTGGGCTAGTGCATGCAAGAGGTAGAGAACGAGCAGGGAGACAGGGACATGATTGGTTCATCAGATTGGCACCTCGTGGTAGACATTGGTCGAAATTGTTACACGCTTACTACAGCTACAGATGGCGGATTTTCTTTGTTCCTTTTTCAGAGCACACGAGTTATTAATTTCTGTCAGGACCTAAAGACAATCTCAACCAAAATCTTAAAAAGTGGATCTGGAGAAAATGACCAACCCTGCCTTTAAGTTCCATCATTGGGTTTAACAATGATGGAACTCAATAATTTCCAGTGTTCCTGAGACATCATAAAGTGTCTACGTTTATAAAACAGAGAGTTCACTATCAGATTGTCAGTTAAAACAAATAATGAATAAACTATTCAATAATAGAAATCCTCTGCATGGTTTTTAGCAGACTGTAGGTTGTTCCTCCTGTGCAGGTGTTTGTGATTTGGTAATACACAGAGATTAAACACTGTTACTGTGTGTATTTTATTAGAAGTAATGAAGTGCACATGTGTGAAGAGTCCAAAGTTTTCCTGTCCCAAGCTACACTTGTGGTACTGTGATTATAACATAGAGCAGAGGTTCTCAACTGGTGGGTTGCAGAGCTGTTTTCATTGGGTCGTGAACATGTGACTGGAAAAAAAAAGGGCAAAAAATGTGTGTTTGTAGTGCTCTTAAAACATGTTGGTTTTGTTCCTTCACATGTTTCGTACCATCTGGGGTCCAAACTGCCCTATTTTTCATTTAATAAATCTGATTGGTTGAAAAAATAGAAATTTGGTTCCCAATTTTCATGAAGGAGTTGGTGGTGGGTCCTTAGGCTAGACCAGTTCAGAACAACTGACATAGAGGATAATCAGTGTTCAGCACTGTTTTATCATTCGTCATAGAAAAGGGGACAATCATTTCCAGATAATAATTTCCATCCAGATTCTCAGTTTCAGCTGAAAGCAAGGCTCTACAGCCTTGCTTCATACCTAGATTTGGCCCTCTTCACAGTGGGCTGAATTGCTCCTGCACTCCCCTCTATATTCCCCCAGGATGCCGCACATTGTTTCCAGAGGGTTCCCCCCGCTGACACAGTTATAAATGTGTGTGTGTGTGTGTGTGTGTGTGTTTTCTTTTTTCCATGCACTCGGCTCGGAGGAAGGGGGTGTCACATGACAGCTCATTCCTTGGGGTTGTCACGACAATTATAGTTGCCAGGCTGTCATCAAGGACACTACTCTCATTTTGGCTTTGTGACATCAGCTGGTGCCCCCTGAAACCTCTGACCTTTATACACCCACACAAAGCCACAGGAAGAGATCTGACAGGATGTGCTGTATTTATGTCAGTCTCTGGGTAAGTGCGTGGAGATCCTGGAGTGCATGTGTCACGCGTGGTTAATTCAGGATACAAGGGTACAGGGCTGGTCTGGAGCATGGATTCCTTATTTGCTCCGACTGGAAGCGAGGGAGATAAAACCTCCTGATATCCAGAGAATGTTCCCTAACTGGATTATCCAGAGTGATAGAGAGGGAGACTAAAGTTAGAGGTGTCGTATCACCTTGCTCTACTGGCTGTGTGCATGTGCATGCAGTGTGCATGCGTGTGATGGAAAATCTGAGTCCTGGGCTAAAAAGTTTCCACTCAACAAATCAACAGGAAAAAACTGTCAAAAATACGTCATCAACTTCTGACATGTGTAAACCGTTTGCTATAGTTGAAGCATTTGTACATTCATCCAGAAAGTTCTGCACAAACAAACAAAAAAAGAAACCTTAGGTAAGTTAAGAGAAGAATGTTGACCATACATGGAGGTGGTTTCTTCATGAAGAGATGTTCATGGAAAGCTCAACAAAGTGGTGACTCTCTGCTGTGGTGACAAACACCAGAGAGCAAACCTCTGAGGTAATGCTGGAAGAGCAGGAAGCTCCTCTGCTGCTCATCAACATTTTGCCTACCAGAACACACCAGGATATTTTCCTTCATGAGAATCTCTGAATATATTTTCTTCACAACACTGAAGCTATAATTTATCAGTGATTAAAAAAAAAAAAAAGATAAACTGACAGGGATATTGAAAATAGCAGTGTTAATTGGAAGAATCTTAGTTTTGAAAAATTATACGAAACAAAATATTTTGGATATTTCACAATAAGTTACAGCGTCAAACATTTTCTTCAGTAGATCTCGATGCTGACTGACAACACAGATGCTAATCTCATTTATTAGCACACAGAATCGTGATGCAGATATTACAGGAGAGACTACACTTTTCAGTGTAAACTCAACTACTACTATAACATATCTAAAGCTTGTACTCTTTGTAAGGAGCTACTCCAGCTTAACCCTGCATGAATGTTAATACTTAGTTTACAAAGTGTCTGAAATGATCCAATCAGATCCTTATTAGGACTTCCCATCCGAACATAAAGTGTCAGCTAAGATTTAAGTTTCATTATTTTGTTGTTGTGCTCCTTGACTGTTACTCAACATGAAATGTTTGAGATGCGACCATTGGGCAGATCAGATGACCTCCCTCCACATAATCAGCGACTCTCAACTCTCCATCTATGGTCGTGAGGTGCTGGTGGGTGGGGAACCCCTAAGATGGAGCCAGCGGTGTGAAATATCAAAGCTGCTATCTCTGAGCTGAGACGAGCACAGCAGTGGAAACTCCATGATGACAGAGGCATGCAGGGTATTTGTTCCCATCCCAAATTGGTTTATACACATGAAGGATGGGGGGCCAGGGCCAGTGCTGATGAATGGTGATGTGCACATGTGCTCCAACAACAACACCGAGACCCCGGCTGTCACCTCAGCCGCCTACTTGCACCCTGCAGGGTTTGGGCTAGCCCGAGGTAAAGTGATGCCTCGTTGACGCTTCACAAAGTTCAGCTGCGAATTCTGTAAATGTCAACGTTTGGAAAAGTGTTTGTTTTTGTGAACACACACATTTATGATTAAGTGCATTTATGTATTCTAGGCGGAGCGTTATGGGTCTAAAAGCGAATCTGACCTTGAAACTTTGAGATAATTTACATGAAAATACATTAAATCAGTGTGGATGTGAAGTAGAATCATGGGTGCAGATTTGTGCACAATGTGTGAGAAATTTTGACTGTGAGTGGCCTTGTCAGGTCAGAAGAAGCCTGCACGTGTTTGTGTGTGTGTGTGTCTGTGAGTGTGATAAGAATAATGAGAGTGGACAGTGTCACACTGGGCCTTGTTTTAACCAATTATCTCTTGTTATCTTCCCTCTAAGTTCAGGTCCACTGTTATCTGATTAATTAAGTATTACTGGTTAGATGACAAGCATTTGTTGACATTTGCACGCTATGCACACACACACGTGTCTGATATTTATTTGACCCACATGGATTCTTAAAGCTGGGTCATGCTTGAAATGAAGTACATAAAATGACATGTCATGTGACCAGCAGGCAAATGTAAACAAGGCAGGGTTTATAGAGAGGGCTGAGAAGAAACATTGAACTCTTGAGAAGTGTGTTGTTGTTTCAGCGTATTGTTGTACTCCTCTGTGTACACAAACAGTTACAGAACATGCATCGACTCATTTTTTTTTGTGTGTTAATCTTTACAAAGAGAGCGCCTTTGAACTTAATTTGACTTATGTATCTCTGTGTATCCTCAAACTAACTCAATCTGAATCCAGGATGTGCTCCTGTCCTTCCCTTTACAGGACTGTTTGTTTATTTGTTTCAAGATTACTGTTTCTTTATTAATCTACTTCTCAAACATTTCTGCAGAGTTTCCAATAAAAAAAAAATATGTTATCAAGAGAAGTGCTCACAGCTTGTTCTGCCTCACAAAAAGAGGCTGAGGAGGGAGCCTGGAGAACATTCAGCCAGGAGAACAGGAGGTGGATTTAGACAGAGTGAAGGGAGATAAGACAGAGGAGGAGAGAGGGGACACAAGGAGAAGTAAAAAAGTAAGTGGGGAGGAAAGATATGTCCTGGCAGGGGAGAGGGAGAGAAAAAGAGGTCAACAGGAAATCGAGAGGGAAAGAAAGTCACTAAGCTTAAGGACAGTAGAAATAAAGAAGTGCTGACACACTGATACAAAGTGAAAAATGATCTAATGAAGGAGAAAAGGTGGGAGGAAGACTTCATAAACAAACTATTTCTCCTTATCCCAGTGTTTTTCAATTACAATGTAAACTGGGACATTTATCTAGCATCCATTAACAGGGATGAAAGGACTGTTATATGTATAATGCAGTGTGTTTCAGTTTGTCTTCTGCTATGCATGAGCTGATCTGATCATCGCCTCCTCTTGCCTCTACACCAGATATAAATATTCTTTATTGCCACTTATTTTCAAGCAGTTTCAGATGCGCAAGAAAAGTTGCATCAGCGAGCGGGGCCAGATGAAAATTCTTTCAAAAGCACAGCTCTTCCGGCAAATTTTCCTCATGAGTCTCTTCTTCCCTCTGCTCACAAAGCAACCTCAGTTATGTAAGTGGGTATACGAGGTAATTAGTGAGTGAATAATTAAGCATTTCCCTGTGACTGTTTGATGGAGTGTGAGCCTGTGTGTGTGTGTGTGTGTGTGTGTGTGTGTGTGTGTGTGTGTGTGTGTGTGTGTGTGTGTGTGTGTATGACTGATGGAGGACTTTTGGAAGGACTCCACTGTATGAATGTGCCTCTCTGCTGTGGCAGGGAGCCTGGAGCATATCGCTCATCCAAAACACCAACAGGCAACAGGAATGGCAATGAGCCTGGAGAGCCATATTTTATTTTAGCCAAAAATAACAGTTATTGAAAGCCACCCACCTCGCCTTCGTATAACCATTTATGCCTTGTTACCTCCTCTGCCCGAAGCTATAAAAATCAAGCATTTGCTGCACATAACATTGTCTGAAAACTGGACGTCTGAGTGTTGTACAGCTCACTCTGTGCTTAAAGTACAATCCACTCAACTGTGGAAGCTGCAGCGCTAAAGCCCTGTCTGTCCTCAGCCGGGTCAAACAACAGCTGAAAAAATGAAAAACAGACAGCGCCATGGTGAAAATCTAGGGATCAAGAACAATGGATAGAGCGTTCACTTGAAGGGTGGGCACAGGTTAGACAAAGTGGGCGAAATGAAAGTAACAGGGGTGATAAAGTGTGGGAGTCAAAGATAGAGAGAGAGGAAGAGACAGACGATCGGACGGAGAGAGCGTCTGGTAAAGAGCCTGACTGATGTCATTTGATCTGGCTTTGCTGTGTAATTTAAGAGGCATTGAGGGCACACACACACACACATAGCAAGAGTCAGGTGTGACACTGTAGGTACGGTCCTTGTAAAGGAGGATGTTATGGCTGGTTATACTTCCAGAAACAACAACATCTAATTGTTCCACATTATATTAAATAACGGTACAATGGAATAGTCCAGTATCTTTGACCACAATCAACTCTCTGCAGCACGTCAACAAGCGATTGCGAAAGACACATTGTCTGTGGTGCAGTTCACAATCAAGCCAATGTGTGGCAGTAGAAGCCAAACACGATGCATCGCACGTTTTAATTGAACCAAAGTAGATTTCTCATCTATCCACTGGCAGCAAAACTGAAAGCAAAGATTATGGGAGCAAAAAATAGATAAATAAAAGCAGCAACACGACCGACCTCGGTCTACATATGACAAGTTGCTGGCAAAAATAGCTAGGCTCACTACACAGGGCCAGTGAGTGCTTTCCCATCCAGCACTGAATGACGCTTTCTAAATCAGCTCAGAAAATCACAAAAGCACCTTTTGGATTTATTTTTTGTAAAGACCTGCGCGTGTGAAGTGTAGTTGATAACAAATGCTTCAGGCATGTCTAATTACAGACACTGCAGTGCCTGAGTTGTATGGAGTTGTAGAGCAAAAATACATTATTACACAAGCAGACTTATATTGAAGTGATACCAGCATTTAATAATAAAAAAAATAAGCGAGACGGAAGAAAGGGCTTTTAGGATACATATCGTTTTGTGAGGTTATAGGAAATATCCAGCCCTAGTTATTACATCATAGTGAGAAAAATAGACAGGAGACTAATCCTAGCGGTTAGGTCGCACCCTGTGTACAGAGGTAACAGTCCTCCAAGCGAGTGGCCCACTCTCTCTCCCCGATTCCCTACTCTATCCATTGTCCTATCCAAATAAAGGCATAAAAGCCCAAAAATAAACCTTAAAAAAAATTAATGTCATCAAAACTTTTTACAACCCCACAGCCTCAGCTATAGTTCTGTACTTAGCCCTAAAGATAGGGTCATTGAGGTCAAGGTGGAGTGATGAAAATATCCACAAATTAGGAGCCAGATAGCCTAGTAGATGTATCTCACGCCCCATTGTGTACGGAGGCTATATTAGTCCTCGTCACACATGCCATGGGTTCGAATCCGACAGTGGCCCTCACCTTCATGTCACCCCACACCCTTTCCTCGCAACATCTCCTGTCTCTCTTTAGCTGTCCTATCCAATAAAGTCAAAAATAGCCACTATAAAGAAAGAAAAGAAAATATCAAAACAAAGCCTGCACTTTGACTGAGATGTTGTTTTACTTGTTTTTGTATTTAATACAACCCCACCTCAAAAACCTGAACTATCCATCTAACTCCACCAATGTGCCTTAGTGAAGCCTTTCTGAGCTGTCAGAAAAAGGACAGCCCTATTGACCATTTTAGTGTTTGTACACAGTGATGATTTGTGGGCGGCGCTCTACTGGTGGCAGGTAGCGGTAGCCTGCTGTCAATTCACATCAGAAAGTTATGGACCACCTGGACGCCTTTTCCAATATTTGGCAGCACAAGACCAGTGGTGCTACAGTGGCAAGCTAACCCTTAGCAATGGCGTGAGTTTTCCTGACCCAAAAATAAACCTCTAAGACGAAAAAAACAAAACTGCTCTTTTAAATTATTTAAACAAAAATATCTCATCACCACATTGGAAATATCCCTCTATGTCTTTTCCAGGTCAAACTGCCATTATGATTTACAGTGAACATGAGAAGGTTGTACACACCTGTTTGTTTGCACACTTGCATTAACAGCTGTGTCTGTCAACAGCTTTACCCTCTCGCTCCCCTTGATATTCATCAGAGCCTTGCTGAGTCAGTTGCAGAGGCACCAATATTTATTTTTCCATCAGGCTGTTCCTGAAAGAAAATGTGTGTGTGTGTGTGTGTGTGTGTGTGTGTGTTTGTACTGTACAACCACAACCTGTTCTGTATTTTTCAGTTTGATGGACAGTGTTTGATGGACAGTGTTTTAATCTGTCAGTCAGTGGTGTAGAGAAGCAAAGCAGCAAAGAGAACAGTCATGATTCAGCATAACACAGAGAGTGTGAAATGGGTGTGTGTGTGCCAAATCAAGTTCATTGGAATACATTTCTGATTCTGGCTTATCTTGAGAAATGTCCGTTTATGAATGATTTAAAATCACTGTCTTCAGCCAAATTAGTAAGCAAAAAGGCAATTGAGCTCATAGCTCTATGAAGAATGAGAATTCCATTTGAATTATTTATACTAGGGCGGTGAAATATTGCTATATGAACCTTCGCAATAAACACATAGCAAAAATCTGTACTAACTGCAATAAATAAAGAAACACTTCACGTCTCAAGCAATGCTTTTTCACACAGCATGTGTACATAGCACCTATTTGATGGCGGCCTGGGTATAATGGCCATGCTTTCATACCAATTTGATGCAGTCAGATGAAGCAAAAGCTAGCTATAAGCTACCCTATTAGTGCCACATTGAACTGCCATTGCCACATTTTTACATTGCATATTTTTTCATATTGATCAGGCCTATATGTTACTGGGGTGACATCCCTTGACAGATAAAAAGTAGCATCAATGACCATCGGTGGCTGGTCCACAAGAGCTTAGGTGTAGGTGTGGTATACCATGAGTTTTGATTAAAGCGTTACGATTAGAGGTGAAAGGGATCACAGTTAATCCATCATTAGTTTGGACTAGTTTACATGTATCCTACATAGGGTGTTGTTTGGAGTTTGATTGATAATCAAACCAATGTGTGAGGAGTGTTTACTTTTAATGCATAACTCCGGAAGTGGATGAGATATATGATGATCTGCATTTATAATGTTCTACTTCTCACCATAAATAGTCGTCTCAGAGGTATGTAATTAATCCACAGTATCATAGTGAGACAATATTAATGTTTGAATGTTTTTGTGCAACATCTTAATTTCTCTTTTTGTTACCAGGGCAACCTGAAATGACCCCTACTGTCCTTAGAGATAAGGTCTGAAAACACATTGGCACAGACTCAAGCACAAGTAAAAACCAAAGGGAAAGAAGGAGAAGTTTGTTTCTTGTTGTTTCAAGTCCAATGTGTTTATTGTCTTTAGTAGGATCCCGGCGTGAAAAGTCTTTTGTCTTTGAGGGTTTTTTATGTTCAGAGTCCGACCGCTGAGTTTTTCTCCCAGTGTAAACCATTTACTTTAAATATTTTACTTTACGAGATCAAACACAGCCTTCATCCATCTGCCTCGTCGCTTCCATTATTACCTAGTTTATCAAAAGTAATCTCTGAGCATTAACTCCGTCATTTTTTTTTCAAAATACATTTTCTGACTATTCATGCATTCACTCAAGTTCAAGTCATCGAACTTTAGCCTATTATTTACCATTATTTATTTATTTTTAATATGCTCATCATTGCAACCATTATTAATGTTTGTTTATTCACTAATCTGGTTGTAATAAATATTCACCTTCAGCTACAAGTGTCTCTCTATCAATAGTGTGGACAGATCTCTGATGAAGACTAAAAGATTCTTTCATTATATGTTTTGTGTTTAGGCTTCAAACAAACACGGTATATTATAACATCATCTGTGGATTACAAAATATCGACTGGTGCTCCAATTGTTAATATGAGGAAGAATGAGGTGATATTAATTCCTAATTCACCTATTTATGCAACAGTACCAAAGTACAGTTTAGACATAGTCAAGCAGAAAAGTGTTTTAAATGAGACTCATACAGAGACAAGCCGGAGTTTCATCTACAGTTTGATAGTATTTCCTATAACTTCCAAGTTTGAGTCTGTTTTTCTATATTTGTGTTGAAAGTAAGAATTAAATTAGGCCAAAAACTTCTTAGTGTCCAAGTGAGTCTTATATTTGTTGATGGTCGGACACACACTGTGAACAAGAACACAGATACACAAATAAAAACACAGGCAGAGAAACATTGTTTTGTAGATGGGGGAGAGAAGGTAACAGCAGTATAGGCATTTTCAATTAGCCTCCTACTAAGACCACGTCTGTGACAAAATGAAGCAGATGAAACATCACAGATATTCAAGTTTATAAAACACTCACAATTACCACTGTTCTCTATGCCCTTACAACGTTAACACACAAACACATTAATCCCTGATACATGCACAGAGTGGCCAAAACTTGCCTGGTTCATTTCTGCCTGGTTGGCAGCAGAGTTTGTCAGTTCAAGGTGCCTGCGTCTGTATGTAAATAGCTCTGTAGCCTGACCTTGGTGTGATTATGCAGTATGGATCAGGTTTTACAGACCAGGGCCTGCACAGTGTGGGAGCTTTATGGCTGACCAAGCATATTGATCCCTGCAGGAGAAAATAGCATGTCCCTCTGCAGTGTCACTCTGTCATCGGGGGAAGCTGCTGGAGTTTCAGGAAACCATGACAACAGCTCTTTCTTAATCTTCAGTGTCTTTATTATTTGCTTAGACACCGGCAAAGCAGTGGAAAAATCATGCTGCTGAGTATTGAAGCATGTGATAAGCTTAAAAAAATTATGATAACAGTTTGATTAAGTCTATAAAGACTTGAGGTAAATACTCTCCATGTTCTTCTTTTGTATAAACAGAAGATTGCCAAAAGTTGTATTTTGTGTCATGCCATTTACTTTAAGCAGCAAAAAGGAATGATCATCTGTGACTGGTAAAATAAAAGCTGCTACATTTGACAGCAACTCTTAACCTTATAAAGCTTGCAACAAATTGTTCATCAATAAGGCACAAAGGTCTGCTAGTATGATTAGGTATATAAGGAGGCAAAACGTGATGTTAAAAGAATGATGCAAAAGGGGCGGACAAACAGAGTCCACTATACTACACTATAATGAGGAATTTGCCTTTATATCAATGCTATGTAGTTCGACACGATCACAATATCAACACAAGAGCGGAGAGGAACACAACTCCAGGACCTTTTCATGGGGTTTTTTTGTGCAAGTGTGAAAGCACCAAAGGTTTTTGCTTAACTTTTGTTCCAAAAAAACTTTTTAAAACATATTTTATAAAAATTTAAATTACAATCTGAAACTGTCAATAGTTGAACCACGGCTTTAAATTGCTTAAGTATAACTAAAATAAACATTTTATGATTGAGAGTAAAGTCTCTTTAGCTCTATCAAGGCTGACCAGTTTTTGCAAGATGACAGTGTGTGGTCCTAATATTTGCAAAAAGTAAAGAGGAAAGACATTAAAATACATTCAAAGTAAAAAAATGTCCTTTCATGAATGCAGGGTAAATTAAACCCTAACCCTTAGATGGGGGCTAGTCAGTCTCCTTTGGTGAGCCCATTAACATTAATCTCTTAAATCATTTAATGTTCAAATACAAACTACCAACTGAATCAAACACAAATCTAATTTTGTAGTTTGTCAGTCCATAAACTGAATGATTAAACTTTGTCTTATTGATGAGACCATTAACACCTGTGCCAGTTAGCTTAATGGCTAAACCAGCTGTCTACCTTTGTATTAGAACACATTAGGTACACATACTGATCATTTAGGCTACATCAGAATTGTATCATTATTTATGAAAAATGATGCCTGTAAACACCAAGTGGAATATAATGGGTTGACTTAGTAGAGTCCACATTGTCGGACACTTAATTCTTTTTTTTTAAATGAGTAGAAGTAGATTTTTTTTAAAGTTGATTTTCTGGCTGTGCTTCTATCAGATTCTCTAAAATAGTAACTGTAGTTTTAAATGACATGATAGTGAGGTTTTCAGTCTGCTCTCAGGTCACCAGTGAGCAGCTGACAGCATGGAGTTGCTAATGAAGAGTGAGTCAGCTTCTGAGACAGGCTGGTGGATGAAGACGGTGATTAATGCTGCGCGCTTCATCCCTTCTTCTGATCTGCTGCTACGTACAATATGCCAATGCTTCACTTCTACTCTCCATCAGTCCCTGACAGACACACACACACACACACACACACACACACAATGATTCATCCAATGAACCAAGCCGGTGGTTTTACACACCATAAGGAAACTCCTATATATATTTAAATCAGTTCCTTCTTTCTTTTGTCTTCCAGTGATGTTAAGGCAAACTCGAGGATGGGTAAAGGAGTTCAAGTGTTGCAAGCATCTGTTGGCCTAGTGTCTGTATGCTGTTCCAGACTGGATTGTGCAACATGAGATACGCACACACAAACACACACAGGGTAGTGTCTTCTCACTGAATCATGACAACTTAGTGTTTGACAGGAACTGTGTGTCCATGAGAAAAGCAGGAAAGAAGAAGAGGAGGAAATGAGGACAGGAAAAGTTAGACTGTGTGTGTGTGTGTGTGTGTGTGTGTGTGTGTGTGTGTGTGTGTGTGTGTGTGTGAGAGAGAGAGAGAGAGAGACAGACAGATGGTGAGAAAGAGAGAGAGAAACAGCAGTTATGTGGTGAGCATCTCCACCTTCAAATCTCAACCTTTTGAACAAAAGAAATTTGTCTATGACCTTTCCTGCAAGTCAGACCAAAACACTGGGATGTCTCTCAAGGGGAAGTACTTATATGGTCATGGGAGCAGGAGCTGCGAGGTGAGCTGCGAATGTTCACTGTAGTAATATCTGTGATGACGTGAGGCTACCTCCAGTGTGACGAGGGCTGCCGAAACTCTCCACAGCTCTTTCCAGGCTGCAGGGGATTGAGAGAGAGGTATGAATGACATTCAATTTGGTGGAAACTGGGGAGCAAGGGATGTGAAAAAGACTCTGAATGGGGATACAAGAAGAGGAATTTAAGTGGGTGGGGCAGAGGGTGAAAGGGACGAGATGTGGAAGAAGAGCAGGCTGAGACAGATGAGTTGAAAGGGAGTAATTGGCAAGAGTGAGGATAAAGAGGGGAGAAATGGAAGCTGGAAGTGAGCGGGTGGTATGACGTATTCAGAGCCGTTCTCTTACTCGCTTTCCTCTCTCTCCTGCTTTCTCTGTTAGGCATCTCTGCTGCAGCGTCGACTCCAACTGCATACTTGATGAGAGAGCCAGCACAGGTCCCAACTCTCAACACACACACACACATGCACACACACACACACACACACACACACACACAGTTTGATAGGGCTGTGCCAGGCTAAGCGCCAAGTCTGGCAGCAGTCCTGAACCTACTGCTAACACTGGCTGACTCTCTCACACACGCACACCAGATACAGCAGGTGACAAGAGGGTTTCCACTATATCAGCACTGCTTCCTGTAATGATTGTTTGCTGAAGATGTTTTGAAGCAAAATACAGAAAAGACAGGCACACTACTATGTGTGAATATTTTGAGCGCTCGACCAACCTCCCTAGAGGAGATGTGATGCAACTTCACATTCATCACACAAATGCAAGAAAAAAAAACATGTGAATGCACATCAGTGTGTCGCTATTTATCAATTAGTTTCAGACCTGCGGTGCTAGACATGTTACTGTAAACCACCAACAGGCACAGAGGGCTAAAGCAACAGTTACACTTCCTCAGATGTTGATACAAAGCAGCTAGCTATAACAGTCTAATGCTTCTTGTTTGTTTTCTCCTTATTGACTCGCTCACAACTTACACTTTTTTAACATTTGACTTTCCATTTATTATCGCTGTTACTATTATTATTTTGAATGTTTCGTCAACTTAAATGGATGTCAGTATTGAAAGATATTTTCCAGAACAATCACACTGCATTTGCTGAAAAGCATCCAGCTGCAGACCATGTAATAATAGTTTTTTGATAACAGCACTGCTCAATAAAAATAATGTGAACAGGTTTCTTTCTAGTGGTTCTGATTCCATAAATGCAACATTCCAAATATGGAATTATATTGTAATAAAATGCCGGGATTTGAGGGCAAAAATGGCTCTTTTGATTTACTAGCATTTCTGTTTGTTTTTACTTTAGCACAGCAGTTCTCTATCTTAATGCCATCATGTCTGCAGTGACAATGCTAACATAATGCTGTCAGGGAAGTTCAATGTTTAACATTCCAAATTTCAGCTGAGACTGATAAAACATGACATTAGTTTTGCAGGTATTTTCTATTAAACCAAAGTTATCAAAGATTCAAAATGTTAACCTGCTGCTGGAAGGCTAGCATGAATGTGTTAACAAACGTCATCAATCAAGTCTGCTGATTTTGCACTACCCTGCACCTATGTGATGTGTGTATAACTACCTCCTTTTTCTTAAAGAAACTTCAGGGCAATGGATCTAAGTGTGGTTGACATAATTCAGTTTGGAGCTTAACAGCATCTGCTGTAGCATGCCTGTTATAAAACAAATAATAACAATATTAATGATGATGACAGCTTCACTGTGTTCATCCTTTGTCTTTTAAATTCTCATATTTTGCACATTAACTCACATTACAATATTAATTATTAATATTAATGAGCATTTGTTTTGTAAAGTAAAAAAAAAGGATGGCTTCTCATATTATGAGGGAAAAATACATTAATAGGGCTTTCACACTTGCAGAAATATCCTGAAAAACTCAGAATATTTCCCGGAGGAGCTGTATATGTGAACGCAAACAGACACATTTTTCGCTTGGACTTCATCCAGATTTTCTCCAGCCAGACCCCTAGTATTTTTTCTCTACCTCAGGAGACCCCGCCCCCCCCCCCCCCCCCCCTCCCGTCTGACAGTGATAATCTCCCGCTGTGAGGAGCATATGTGAACAGCCAGTTTGGGAGAGTCTCCGGAGCAGTCCTCCCAAAATGATCTAGATATTTTCCAGAGTGCATATGTGAAAACAGCTTAAGTCTCTGCTTCTCAGGCATAGAGAGAAGAGTTAGTCTGTAGATTAAACAGCTTTACTTTATAATAATTCCTCTTCAGAACAGAGTATAGAAGCAGCCCATCCTCTCCTGTCCTTCCCTGCACTCAGCAAACACACACACACACACACACACACACACGATAGGCGCATGAACGAAGACGCACAAAAAATAATAATACCGGACGCAGATTAAAATCTCTGTTATAGGATGAACAGCTGAACAACCTTGACATAAATTGTCGCTGTCCCCCCCCCCCCCCCCCCGCTCTCTCTCTCTCTCTGGACAGTAAATCACACAAAGGCCACGGGGTGTCTAACAGTCAATGACAATCAGAATAAGAGCTAAAGAGGAAATTAAGCCAGCCTGTGTGAACAGACGATGATGTCATACTACATAAGAGGTTAACACAGACACAGCTCTCTGACGACATGGGACTTTTGGTGTGTAAGGACATTTTTCTGACACAAGAGGCTGACCTCTGTCAAAGTTCACGCCTGCACAGGGACTGTCTCAGAGTTCAGGTTTACCCTGCAGGGTGTAGAGATACATTGACAATTGGTAGTGTGTTCTCAATGAGTGATTTCTATTCATGAATCATGTCATGTTAAAGAAAATCAATAGAGACAATAAAGATATTTGACATACTCTGAACAGTCTTTTTTTAGTGTATCATTTACATATAAAGTGTATTTTTTATCAAATGAAAAGTGAACGTATGACATTCCCATGAACCAATGCCGTTTCAAAGGGTTCAACATGTACATTTCTTTTACTTGGCTAACTGATGTCACTGTCAGTATCAAGTATTAAGAAGACACTTTGAACCCTCACGTAGGATTGCAGAACAAATGTTAAGGTTGACACTCACTCCACTTTTACACTGACCAATGGACTTGGACTTGTAAAGCGCTTTTCTTATCTTTTTGACTACTCAAAGCTGTTTGTTTTTTTTACTATAGGTGACATTGACCCATTAACATCATCACATTCACACACTGATGGCAGAGGAAGCGTCCATCTGTATTAACTCATCCTATTCGATCACATTCACACAGCAGTTGGTCTGTTTTGTTTTTGTTGCCTATTCGTTCATATACATTCAGGTAGAAAGCAAGCAGAAGACAGGTATATCTCTGGAAGACATCTCTGGATAGTACATGGGAAGAAAAAAAAACATTCTGATGGAATGACAATAATATCGTGGCAGCAATACTTCTGTTTGTTTCGGCTAGTCAACCGGATACGGGGTCATGTATGTGACACATGCATATCATGTCAGTATTTCCATCACTGTTCCAAAATAACAACCAAAGATGAAGAAACATGTTGGTTGGTGCAAACCCTGCTAGATAGCCATGTTAAAAAAAGAGCAGCCCCAAACAACTACCCACTTTAAAAAAGAAACTGATTGGGGAGTTGTTTGAACCTATTTGAAAAGCAGAACAAGTGTAAAATGAGCTCTGCAATCTAGAGGTCTTGAACCAGCAAGCAAACTCTAAAATACTCCCACTTAGAAAATGATCCCCTGAAGAAGGCTGATGTTGAAGACTGCTAAGTGCCATTCACCATTATCCTATATTTACTATTCAACAGGGCCAACAACTGAAACCTGCAGAGTTTCTGATGTCTCTTATTTTAAGTCCTATAGTCATACAAATGTAGCTACAAATCGCAGGCAGGCGGGCACGCACGCACGCACGCACGCACGCACGCACACACACGTCTTATTCACGCCAACCTAACCCCGATTGAGCGTTGGGTATTAGGAGCAAGATTAAGACCTTAAAAAAATGGCCCGAATGGGAAGAATGCAAGCAGAGACCAATATTAGGACTGAGAGACGACAGTTCTCAGAAAGATGGGAGAGTATAATGTTTGGTTGGAGGGGAGATGGTGGTGGGGGGGGGGATGGGGGGGGTAAGGTCTGCTGCCAAAATATAGTTACATCATCGCAGGTCAGTGAGGTAAAGTGTAATCATGATAGAGATGAGATGATCAGGGGATAAGGGAGGGAGGAGGGGGAAAAAAAAAGGGAGGAGAGGACGGGCAGACCAGATGTCAGCTCCTGAAGAGGAAAATGAGTAAAGCAGGAAGGAAAGGCCACATACATTTGGAAAAAAGGGTTTTTTTTAATTAAAAAAAAATGTATCAAACAAAAATAAGTGAACATATAATATACACACACTTGTACAGAAAAAAAAAAAAACAGAGAAGCAGGCAAAACAAATTAAGATCCAGAGTGTGTCTTGTCTAGCATGAATTGCTCAGACAGACGAAAACATCAGCTTCTTAGTAGAGCAGAAGGGTCTCTTCCTCCCCTCCTCCATCCCCTCTTCATTACTTTCACCCATCCCTCCCTACACCTCTCTCTCTAATGTATGTTATGTAACAGGAGCTACAGACTCCAGGGGAGATGAGGTTGCCAGGGATAAAGAGCAAAGAAGACCATGTGTCAGAGGTAAAGACAGCGAGACAGTTTGGAGAGGCATAGGAACAGAGAATGCTTAGGAGGAGGTAAGAGACTAAGAATGTGAGGCATGAGAGAGCAATCGCAATCGAG
The DNA here is from genome assembly GCF_963930695.1 of Labrus bergylta. NCBI lineage: Eukaryota > Metazoa > Chordata > Actinopteri > Labriformes > Labridae > Labrus > Labrus bergylta. The sequence goes on from NC_089198.1 coordinate 19,656,305, forward strand.
TCGTGATGAGCCTCTTAAAAGAAAACAAAGGATGCTGCAGCAGAAAGTAAAAAGGAGAAAGAGAAGGAGTCAAGGGAAAGAAAATATGAAAAACAGGAACGGGAGGAAGCAGTTATTTGGTCAATAACTCCAAGAAAAAAAGAGAGAAATGAAAAGCAAATGAATGCAGAAAAGGATTAAAGAGTATAAGGGGGGGGGGGTGTCATCACTTTGTGAATGTTTCAGTGTTTATATGCAGTGTACACAAGCTAGAAAGACCCTTGGATTCTGCTGTCATTAAACAGTCATGGACCAAACACTCAAAAGCAATCCCGCAGCTTCATAGTGGGCTTACTGTGACAGGAAATGCATTCAATATACAAGAACAATGCACCACACCGCAGACAAAGGGGGTTTAGGCTCCTTGAACTATGTGATGTTACAGGGAATAAGCATCTTCATCAACCGGGATAACAGTATGGTTACAAAAGCCAAATGAAAGTGAGCATGACAGCAAACATTGTAACACACAGCACTCTCAGCATGGTTTGGGGGTGTGTGTGTGTGTGTGTGTGTGTGTGTGTGAGCGTGTGTCGGATTTAATCTGCCTGGGAACATGAGGTCTGGAAAGAGTCCCAACAGTGGGATTTATGAAAATCTGCGGCTCAACTCTCTTTTCCCCCTCAATCTTTCTAACATCCAAACTGTCTCTTTACTTTTCTTCATACAATAACAATTACATCAACTACTCCCCACCGCCTACCCCCACCACCCCCCCAAGCCTGCAACTGTCCAATCAAAGCTTTGCAATTGTGACTGGAAGGGACAGGCCTGATAGGCTTTGGATATGTGGATCTTCTTTAAAATGACTCCACTGACATCATTGACATTTAAATGAAAAAGCTAGCTATAGCTATAGTGGTCATTTCAGTTGGTGTGTTAAGAAGCAAAGTTGCAGCTTTTGCATATTTGTCTGAAATGAAGCACCTATATGCTTTATTTTAAACAATTTGCAGGGATATTTGTCATTAGAGGGAAAAGTAGTTTAGTTCCAATATCAACTTACCCCCACCAAGTGTAAAAAAAATAAAACAATGAACACTGCCACCAGACCTATCTGACATCTTCGTTGTGTTTGTTTCATGTAGTCTACTGTATTTCTCTGCTGGTGTTTTTGATAAGCACATTGTGTAGTTGTTTACAGTCCAGGTGACAGCAGACTCTGCATGCACAGAGGTACTCTAAGAGCTATTTGACCTGCACAGATGTGATATCAGAAGGACTTTTCTCTAAGAGAAAATGAGATACTGGCAACTTTATGTCCTGCATTAAGAAATAAAAAAAATGACATGTTTAAGGCAATTTGTTTGACAATGTACGTCCTACAGTGTGACTATTGCACAACCCATATGCAATAGTTAAAAAAGCTGCACAGAAGTAGTCATTGCCTCAAGGTTAACTGTAGGGCTTACCTTCTGAGAGCTCTGTAAGCCAGGAGTCTAGGAGACCACTTTGTGTAGCCCTGAAAAGTCTTAAGCCCCGTTTCCACCAAGCAGTCCGGTTCAGTTCGGTTTGGTACGGTACACATTTATTGGCGTTTCCACTGTCAAAACTTGGGAAGGGTACCAAAATAAGTGACCAGTAACAGCCTACTTTTTGGTACCCTTCTATTGGGGTGCCAAGCATAGCGATTAGACCCTAAAGGGTGGAGCTAGACACACTGCAGTCCGTTGATTGGTCGAAATAATCTTCACTTACTGTGCGACAGCGGTAATAAAGGACAAACATGAAATGCACCGTGTTTAAATATCCTGCAGATTTGGAGAGAGTCATTTCAAGGCTGTTTTTTCTTCGGAGTTAAATACCTTCCTAGGAATCACTGATCGTGGTTAACTCTGTCACATTGTTCTTCTTCTTTGTTGAATTTATCGGCTGTCTACACCTTGTCGCGCCACTGTGATTTAGTGGTGTGTAAGGCCGTGTTCACACTTGACTTCTTTTGTCAACTGCCTGTGCCTTTTTTACATAAAAGCCTATGGAAAAAGGAAAAAAGGATGACGCCTTTTGAAAAAGCACAGCGCCCGACGCCTTTTTTGAGTTGAATTATTTGAACTTTTCAGAAAAGCGCTGGGTGACGATACACACAAACGGTCGTTTTTCTGAACCGTCAAAACTGAGAGTTTTATTCTGAAAATAAACCGGATGTTTTAATGTTATATCGGTGTCTGACTTCCCGTCCTGTTTGTTCTTTTCTGTGCTAAATTGATGCGTCGTGCTCCGGTCGGCTCCGGCACGGCTGCACCGTAGGCTACATCCCGTTGTTAAGGTTATAGAACACTCGCACATAAGCGCTCAAAAGGCGCTGAAGGCTGCGCTTTTTTCTGAAAAAAAGAAGTCCAGTGTGAACACGGCCTAAGGGAACGGTTGGCTGTGGAAATGCAAGCAAGATCAGGATTTACTGTTCCAAACCGTACTGAACCAAACAGGACCGCTTGGTGGAAACGGGGCTTTACTGGTTTATTTTTTAAACTCAAACCTTGATGTTGTCCTTGTAGTGTAACGTCCAGCAATTGTTAAGTTTCAATTGTTAAATTCCATCGCAACACTCCTGACAATCTCCAAACACTCTTCCATGTTTCAGTCCTTTTCTCCCCTCATACTCACACACAGGTGCCAGTAATCATCTCACTGACCTCTGCTGGGCCACACCCAACATCCTCACAGAAGCTCCGCTGTGCAGTAGTATGCAGTCTGCACCCTGTCTGCTACATCTTAAAGCTAAAGAAGTATTATTGGTGCTAAAACCAACTGCAACTGTTTCACTATGTTCACAATGTACTCGGTAAAAAGTTACAGGCTCCAAATGAAATTATGTAGGTTAATTTTGTGTGAGGCCGAAAGTCAAGTCCAGAAATCCATTAGGCTCAGCTAAGACAGATGGTGCTCAAGGATCTGTAGATGAAATGCCCACACTATAAAAAGTCCCTTTTCTCCCTTTATATTCAAACAATGCTCACGCAGCATCCAGCATATATAACAAAGCTGTGGTCCATGCTGCTTCTCCCACTCATTAAGCTCACATACATAAACAACACCACCTTCTCATTACAGCCCAACAGTCCAACTAAATGCATAACAATGTGTTTTTAAATAAATATTGTCTTAGGGTGTAGGTAGCTATGGAAACAGGCAGAGGAACATATTCGACAATAATGGTTTGGTTTGTGTCTGGCTTCTCTTACAGTCCAACATGTTTTAATACAGCAGGGATGGGAGGGATTGGGTTAGGAGTCAAGCATTGAACAGAACACTGCTCCAAATGCTCAAGGTTTTTTTTTTTTTGCTCTCCATCTCAGTTGAGGGACCAAAATGTCTGTCCTCATTAACTCCTTTCATTCGGTGTCTGTGTGTATATGTGTGTGTTCTGTATACGGGTGGTGGAGGAATTGCAAGGCTCCTGTCTCAGGTTAAACAAATAGAGCATTTCAAACCATCTGCTTAATTATTCCCTGTATACACATATAGGCCATGCAGACACAGACATCTTTAATGCTCTAATGGCGCTAGTTAATCCTAGCACCACTGGACGACATAATCCTCCACCCAAACGTGATACTTTTCCTCAAAATACCTTTTCACTCATCACTGCACTGCTTTTTTTTTTTTTTAACACCCTCCTATTTAAAAAAAAAAAAAAAAAAATCCACTGTAAACCAAGTGACTGAAAACAAAAGATCAACAGAGCACAGCAGCCAAGCAGTAAGGATGTTCTGAAATTCTTCTTGCTTATATTTGCAGTAAATAGTCTAGCGCTGCAGCTGATATGCAGCAGGAACACACAGTAAAAGGCACATAAAAGAGAGCATTCAATGTGACTTGATCATGACAAGCAGAGGAGCCAGTGGGCATCGTTCGCTGTCCTCTTCAATTATTATGTTCCACTCTAACAGGGAAAAGTCAATACTTTTAGCTCCCGTTTACTTTTGTTTTTGTGTTGTTAGTCTTTCTCTGACATAACTATCTAGACAGTAGGTCATAATAAAATCCTGTATGTAATGTTTATGTGATTTTATATATCGAAGGGGTGAGTTATGTTGGCATTGCAGACCTGTAATGTCCATCAGCAGACGACAAAGAGCATTGACCTTGTGAAGGATAAACAAAGAGCGTTTCCCAGAAGAAGCTCCTCTCAGCCAATTGGACCTCGAACTGTTTTTGTAATGTATCTGTGCCATATACGTATATATATATGTGTATGTGTGCACTCTGTCTCTCTCTCTGTCTCTCTTACACACCCCGGGGTTGGGTAGAGCGCAGAACATTAAAATATGAATTAATTAATATTCCTGTAATGTTCTTTGGTTACAGCTGGACATTTAAATGATAACTCAGTGTGTGAGCACGTGATTAAAAAGTTTGACCTGCCCTGAGACGTATCACTTTACAGGATGTATTATATATTTATGTTTATAATAAACGGATATAATAACGAAAGATAATAACACCTCTATCACCAACGCAGTGAGAAAGAGAGAGGCAGACAGAGAATAGACTAAAAACAAAAGCTTAATGTATCAAGTAGTCACCACTAGAATTCATAACTCCTTCAGGAGTCGGGGAGAATACAAGTTAAGAGAGTGAAGCAGGTTTCACTTTGCATGGATGAGAGATGGTTATGTAACCTGTTACAGTTTTAAAGATTTAATTTTTTACAGTAAATAGTAAGCCTTAGTAATGGTCTGTGTTTTATTATGAATGTACAATTACATTTCCATGAAGAAAAGTCACAACAATGATGTTTTTTTCTATAAATTGTAATTCTTTAAAGAAAAAAAAGCAAATCATAATCAGCCAAAATTCAAATCAGTCGATCAGACCTCGACCAGAGAAATCTCAATCTGTGCAGCTCTGTTGTTGTTGTTGTTGTTTTTGCGACAGAACAAGACAATGTCTTGTGGCAACTCATGTCATAACATTTTATTTTCTTTACTGTCTGCACTCTGCTTATCTCAGTTTTTGGAGTTACTTTACAATGCTTAATACTGGGCCTGTAATAGTATGTATTATTCCCTCCTGATTAAAAAAACACAACACGTATCCTTCACCAATAAATTGGCACCAATAACCTTGAGGTTAGCTGATTACTAGCTTTAGCATCATCCGACTGCATCAAATAGAGTAAAAGCAATGGCCATTACATCCAGGGCTTCATCCAACAGGTTAAATGCTGGGTGAGAAAGAACTGTTTGTTACAAACACTTTTTGTCATACATTAATCGCAATTTATCGTGCAATAGTTCATATGGCTACTTTGTAAATGTATTGTAATTGCTCTTGTTGGGATTGAAAAATTTTACATTTTGTGATATTGTAAAACAAATTCTGATACGACATAAAAATGACCTTATATACTGTATTTTGTGGTAAGGTGATGGTGCATTGCAGGCAGAACAGAGACAGTAGAGGAGGTTCACTGATGTGCAGTGATGGAGCTGAGGGGACAGGTGGCTTTCAGCAAGCCACAGTCCGTACTGAGTGGTTTCCACTATTAATCAATTCAATCTCTCCCACACATATATTCATATCGCTCTCCCTGTACACTTTCATTTGTCTCAGTGAATGCACTCATTTGCTGTATGGTCAGTTCATCCAAGCACCAATTCCCACAGATTTATATACAGACAATGAAGAGACACAGGGAGAAATTGTCCTTGAGAAAAGCATCAGAGGATCTACATATGTATGACTGATGGTCTGACGATAAGGGTAGGAAATGAACCCATTCATTTTTTTGTTGATGACTTTAATCACCATTTTGTCCCTTTTGGTGCATCGTAGTTAGACCATGCCTGCTCCCACAGTGACGGATATAGAGTGATATAGATATATATATTTTTTTTTACTCATTAATGGCTTGTTTTTCAAAGGCTTCAGAATTTTAAAGTGTTCAAAATGAGTCAATTGGATAAACACACGTGATGCAGATGTTGTAAAATGATGATGAGTAATCGTGTTAAATCTCTTTATCTCACGTGAGTCCTTCAAATCTGGGATATGAAGGAGGGAGTAAAAATGCCAATGAATGTCCGAATGGTTCTTCTCTGTGATTTTAAATTGTTTGTTTTAGTGATTTTTAAAGTTTCTATTTTAATATTTATTTATTTTCCCTCTGTCATGATGCATTTGATTTTGTGTGAAGCACTTTCAATTGCCTTGTTGTTGAAATGTGCTATATTAATAAAATTGCCTTGACTTGCCTTGCTTTAATAATCGTGATCTCAATATCAATCAAAATGATCGTGATTAGCTGACACCTTTGACTCTGTAAGGCATGGGTTGGTATTGATGCACTGAGATATCAAATTAGTAACAGGTATGATAGTAGGATTATTGTTTAAAAAATGTGCCTACTGTGGTAGCTGCTAGGAAACTAACTGACAGTACCGCACTGTGCAATTTCATCCTGCAGTATCTCAAAATGCAGGGAGATAAATGAACATCCCTAATTTCTATTGAAAAATATCAACACTGCATATTATTATCGTTGGGATGGACTGTGCATACAGAGATGGCAGACAAAAATTAAGTGCAATAAAGAGAGATAGAAAAGTAACAAGTGCAAGAAGAAGAATAAAGTCTCAATTAATAACTTCCACTAATGATAGTGAGAAATCATTGCAACACTGCACAGCGACATCACCATCGAATCCACACACACATTAGAGAAAAGGAACATTCAACAGTGCATCACAATACACAGCACGCTCTCAAAGACACAGAGATTACAGCAGCAGTGAGTTTATTAAATTCTGATATCCCCAAAAATTGTGTTGTCAATTCTAAATGGATAAAACTGTGATGTGTGTGTGTGTGTGTGTGTGTGTGTGTGTGTGTGTGTGTGTGTGTGTGTGTGTGTGTGTGTGTGTGTCTGTTTTAGTCTTTCCAGCAAGGGAGAGCGCAAAGGCAAAGAGTTATGTAAGAATATCACGACCGGCCGAACTAACTCTGTTATGCATGCTATATCAGAAGTGAAAGATGGAGAGAGAAGATGTACAGACAGCCAAAGAGCAGCGAAAACATTGACGAGTTGCATCCACACAGAGACACACAGAGAATTAACAAGAAGAGACACGCAGCGACTCGGGGAGTATATCTGTCAGTTACGATGGCACAAGGAGAGACAGAAAAAAATGTTGGGTACGTGAAGAGATATTTAAACTCATAACACAGACAAAAGCACAGCAACAAACAAACAGACAGACAGACAGACCCACGTAAACAGACTGGGAAAGAGACAGACATGCAGGTTGACTTGATGATGCAGAGGTGGAGGTCTGATAGTCTGTGCCTGCAGCATTACAAGCAGTATTATGTAAGAGTGGTGGGGACCGTCTCAGCACTCGCCTAAAAATCCTATTGGACAAACCAACAAGCACAAAAAAGAACAACCAATGTTTTAGTTGCAGTGGGGGGTTTTACAGCAGAGGATGACAAGGGACTTTTGTGACACATTTGGTTGATACAACGTTCAGTGGAAGGATAAAGCTGGAGGTTGGAGAAGCAAAAAAGGAGTGAGACACCTTAATGTAGTCTTACTGTAAAGCTAGAGGACTGGGATTCTACAAATGTATTTGTGGGTTTCCCAGGAGGGAAACAAAAAGATTGATGTACTGTACCCTAATATGTTGGTATGCTCAATCTTTAGGGGATTTCTGGGTGTACTCTGTATGCGCAGTGGGCATTGTTCAACAGCAACAGGTCAGAGACAGAATAACAGATGTATACATCTTACTAATACGTCTGTAAATGTTGTCAGTGAGTGAGTAAATACATTGACAACAAGGCCTCTTAACTACTTTTAAAACCAAATGACAAAACCAACTGATTGTAAACGCCTCTTAAAATACCCAACAGTCTTCTTAAAAAGGAATTATTGGTACAATAAACAAGATTTGAGAGTTGATTCTTCAAGAGTGTCAATCATTTTTGCTCCCCCTGCCTTCGCTAGTATGCATGTAGTTCACATTGGTAACATCTTTCCATACCAGAGTAGACTTGTGTATGTGCACAGTCCGATGCAGCAGGTGCACATAGTTGGTTTGCAAAACCGACAAAAAGCAGAAAGAAGAAGAAGAAGCAACCCTGGACTGAGTTCATCCTGCTAACTGTGGATGTTTTTATTCTAGAGATGCCAACAACGACCCTCTTCCTATTTCCTGGGTCCCTAATGTGAAACCACCCTTAAAGGTGCTAAACACTTTGTTGAGCTGAGGGTGAGACATTGACACTGGAGTGACTTTGAGGTATGTTACTCTTCTAAGAGGTAATGAGCCAGTACTCAGTACTAACCAAAGCTCATGATTGTACAGTATGTGAGGGTTGGAACATAGACTGAGTGATTAATCAAAAGCTTTGCCTTTTGGATCATCTCCCTCTTCACCTAGAAAATCTGACAACGCTCGCGCTGCTGCTGGCGCTGCACTGAGCCATCTCTTGTTCTATTTTACCCTCACTTGTAAAGAAGACCCTGAGACGCTCCCGTACTTGAGCGTATTACTACCTCACTGACCTCTGCCACCAAGGAGCTTTTTGACCTCTTCGGCAACCTCTGTAAAGGACATGAGATGAGGCAGGTTCTCAGGTTGCCGCCACGACAGGCACAGAGGTCATCTGGCCACAACTGCAAGAATCCGCTTCCACAATTGAGCCTTGAAAATGGACCACTCAGAGTCCATGTTTCCAACGTCCCTGAGGTCCAAGAGAATGTTGAAGACCTCACAGACAGGAGCCTCGGCCAGACATTCCCCTTTCAACCTCACTAACTGATTAGGTCTACCAGGTTTGTCCAGCAGCCTCTCCCGTCCAAACAAACTCAACACCAGGTGTTGATCAGTTCTGCTCTGCTCCTCTCTTCACCCAAGTGTCCAAGACCATACGGCCGCAGATCTGATGACACGACTCACAAAGTCGATCATCCATCTTTTACTTGTACTTTTACTTTCAATACTTCTATTAATATCTGAAAATACTTTTGATTAAAAAATAATAATAAAATAAAAGGTAGATACTTTAAGACTGTTATTTACGTGAGCATCATTAGAATAGTTAAAGAAGATTACTTTCACTTCTGTTCGAGTCATTTTCTTGTGTTGCATCTGTACTTCATCCACCACTGGGCATCATGTGCGCAATAATTTGAAGATTTTAATTTGGGAAACGCTTGATGTCTCTTTTTGACTCTGTGTGTGTTTCTGTGCAGTCTCATGAGTCATGTATGAACACAAAAGGTGCGCTTCTTATTCCACTTAGGAAAAACATGCACAAGCTTCCGGTCTAAGGCCTAGTCCTAGGCCTTTCGTACACACAGAAACTGCGTTTTAGGTCACTGAAAACACAACTTTTAGAAAACTCTTTCCAGGGAAAAGATTTTCAGAAACTCCGTTTAAGGTGTTTATGTGTAGATGGGGAAAACAGAGTTTTGGACTTGTATTGTCACACTGTGCGCCGGTTTCTCCTCCGTTTGTCATGATTGTGCGACTCACTTTTGTTTAAATGAGATTAGTGAGATGGCGGACGTAACCAAACTAGTGCTGGTGTTAACGTTGCTAACTGGACCTTTCAAATTCTTACACATACATGCACAGTTACCCTCCCACTATGTTGACAAGCAGAGGCGCCTGAATGGACAAATCTGTAAAAATAAATGCTCATTGTAGAGGAAAGGAGTGAACATTTCAACAAGGACATTGCTCATGACAGCCGTCACAGTGCATTTTACATTTTCATTTGGACCAAGATGTTTTTGAGAACTGCGCTTGTGTGGACAGGATTATGTTTTTTAAACGGAGGAAACCCTCTTTTTTTTAAATACCCACCTACTGTACGTGTGGACTAGGCCTAAGAGGACATGGTGTTTATCAATTCAAACAAGTCCATGAAGGGCGCGCTGGTGGCGCAATGGTTAGGGCGCGCGTCCCATGTGTTGAGACTCTCGTCTCGAGCGGTAGGCCTGGGTTCGCTTCCACCCGTGGCCCCTCTCCGCATGTCATTCCCCACTCTTTCTCCCTGGTTTCCGACTCTATCCACTGTCCTCCCTCTGCATTAAAGGCACGAAAAGCCCAAAATAAATCTTTAGAACAAGTCCATGAATCCGAAATAGGTTTCTCCTAGGAACTTTAAGAAGAATAATCTTTGGACAATATTGGTGAATGAGGTCCAATGCTATTAGCTTTTCAAATTTACAACATAACTATCATCCTTATGTGACTCTGAGTTAGTTAATACAGTAGAATCTTAACAGTATCATATCTGTACTAAACGCAAATATATATTAGCCTATAGTACATGCAGCATTGCTGTAGAGAATTGCTGCAAAGTACATAAGCTGAATGGAATGAAGACACAAAAAGGAAGGGAGTTATAGTGTTGGTTGTTTCGTACGTCCTTCACATAGAGCCGCAGAGTACATAAAAAATAAACAAGTCTTTACATCTTCTATTTCTCTGCTGGTGAAAATGAAGGCATTATCCCCTACGATACAACCTTCAATAGATTCTTAACAACTCAGTGAACGGCCTGTTAATTCAGTGACCCAGCAATACGAATCCTGCTTCTTTATGTCTTCATTCTGTTTCAGATTTACACAGTCCTAAAATATACCCAGCAGCACTCCCATTCTAAGGTGATTAAAGTGTATAACTCACTATAACCACAGCAGGCACGCTGCAACAGTGCGTCACTGCAGAGAGCAGAATGCATTGGGACATTGATGACGCATTCTCAGAGCATTTACCTCACTGACAGGGCTTTCCCTGCTCAGAGCTATGTGATGGTGGGAGGATGACGCCACAGATACTCTGTGCACAGTGCCTAGCTCTTTCTTTTACAAGCAGCTCTATCAAATCTCCTGAAGCTTTCTTTCACAAACATTAGCATTACAATGCAATATGTTACAACAGTAAACTGAGCAATGATTATAATTAAATGCATTGTGTTTGCATTTTTGTGGATATACAATATAAACACATATTTAGGTTTAAGATGAATGGTTTAATGGTTAAGCTCACTGCAACATACCTATTGGAAAGATGCAGACACTGCAGAAGCTTTTTTAAATCACACTTCAAACATTGAAGATTTATATTTGTTTTATAATCAAGCAACCAAGGATTTGAGGAGATCATTTTGATCAGTCAAACATAACAGGAGTCTGATAAGTCATGCTCAATAAAAGGGCCATATGTGTTTCATTTTCCCTGCGTCATGCACATCTTCATTGTTCAATTGTCATTCTGTTAAGCCCTCTAATCTGGTCATTTTCACGAAGCTTCAACCGTCCTATCACAGAGTCCTAGTCTTTTTTGAATGTCTAATGTTGATTTTTAAGGACAGAGCCTGTCCCTGGAGTCATAGATTTCTATGTACAAGGTCAAAGAGAAGTGACTTTTTGGTGCAGAGACATACAGCCACTGTCACAGCGAGGGAAGCTTGTCTCTTGGCATGCATTACAGAAAAGCACTGCGTCTCTGAATCCACTTAGATGAACCCCCCTTTGAGGTCGACATAATGCCTTTGTGGGAAATGCACAGCTAGCTCCAGGATGACACTTCAGCTCTTGAGAGGCGACTTTGGCTGCAGATGCACCTATCAGCAGCTACTCTGACTACCTCCTCCTCTCAGCCGGGGGAAGGAGAGAGAGGAGAATAGGGAAATGGAAGGGAAGAGGTGACAGAGAGAGGAGGGGGGAGTAAAGGTAATGTGATGCAGAAGTGTGTAGTACAGCCAGAGTAGGATGTGTGAATGCCAATCACTGTTAAATTTCAGAGCCTGAAAAAGCAAACACACACAGGCTTCTTAGAACATTGTGCTTGTAATATAAAATCAATACGTTTCCAAGAGACTGTTACATTAGTTTCAAAAGCCTTAATGAAGACAATCGATCACAAGTACTTCAGAGATGTCATTTAATGTAGATTCAATGTTCACTTTTTACAAGTTTATAATGTCCGCTTCCTGACATGAAAATGTAGCCTTTCTATACACCAATTACAAATAACAGGGTTTCTTCATTAGCCGTGTCCATCTCTGATGATTTGCCGGCCCCAAAAACAAAGTAAGTAAACTCTGTTCGTTATTTGTAATGAAATGTTATACACTCTAAGGCAAACTATTTTCTTATACTTTTCTTAATACTTTCCACAAACTACCGGTGAATAGTTTCCTAGAAAAATGCAGACACAAAGTTCGATAGATTAGTCTGCAGATTGGGGACATTTTTATACTGAAAAATATAGGCTGTGGGTCAAATTCTGACATGATGCTCCGATGCTGCAAACACAACAAAGCACAATTACTCAAGGTATTCCCCTACTTCTCCCCTTATGATATGTCTTCTTAGGCATCTTCTCTTATTTCACCATTTCTCTTATGTGACACCAAAGCTTTAAACCAGAGCACAGATTCCTCTTTAGAGAACGTTTCTTTTGTTTCACTTCACAATCTTTCCTATCCTCACATCGCCTCCCTCGTTCAAACTATTTCATGTTTTTCAACATGCCAGCTTACCCTCACATAAGCAGCACTGTGTGTGTAAAAATTGACTTATAATGCAGCACATATTTAATCAAATCAAGTGGCAGTCATTGGCTAGGTGTATAATTTGCTCTCTGTGTTGTGGTGAGTAACAGCCACACAGCCTCTTCGCTTCCATTGGCTCTATCATTATTACCTTAAGTGAATGAGTCAGGAGTGTGTGCGTGGTCACTCTCACAGTCCGCCTGCACTAACCCTCTCACCAAGGGCGTTTCAGTGTCATTGAGAAAAGGCTCATTCACTGAAAAAAGAACCTTTGCATCAAACATACCACCTATGCATCCCCTATATGCACTTACACACACACAATCACTGGTCAGAGGAGATCTGACAATAAAATATCCTCTACTGTAATTGTCTCCGAATAAAGAAGCTCCCACTGCGACATGAGAAACCCTGTATACACACACACACACACACACACACACACACACACACACACACACACACCCACCCTCTGTGCTCTGTTTATCAGGGCCAGGCCCATTGATCATCCTAGCCTGGTTGCCCGGGTAACCCCGTTATTATTCAAAGCACGGAGCACTAGATAGCACAGAAGGCTGGGCGTATGTGTGTTTGTGTGTTTGTGTGTTTGTGTGTGTGTGTGTTAGGTATTGGTGATTTCCATTGGCTCAATGCATCCACCAGTACAGCTATCCTCCACACCAGCATTCACCCTGATCTTCATATATGAAGGTGGACATTAACATACACTCACCCACAACATGAGATGATAGCGCTAAAAGGGAAACAGCAATCAGAGTGCAGTTTCTCAAACAAAATTTCAGTTTCATCATTTCTAACACCAACCACACCACAACCCTGCTCTCCTCCCACGCTCCATCCCACCCTGTGATTTCCATTCAGCATCCATCCTCCATTTCCTCATCACTGTTCTCCTTTGTTGTTGCTGCATTTCATTCAGCCTGCCCTGCACCCCTATCTGCTTGCTCCCTCTCTTTATTTTTCATTCACATTCTGCAGGTTCTGTAGCTCATTCATAAACAGCACCACTCCTTACAGCGGCAAAAAAAAGTAGGGGGGGGACGGGAGGGGAGGGGAAGGGAGGGTTGCCCCTACTGACTTACTGACTGCTGCATGGCGAGGGCTCCCAGGAAGAAAAAAAAAACTAACAAGCAACCAATCCGGAGGCAAGGAAAAGGGGAGGGAAGGGAGGCGAGATAAGGGGGAGAGGATGAGGGGTGCGAATCCATCCGCTTCCATCTACACCCTCCTCCACCTCCTCTTTCATTCATTCATCCCTGCAGCCATTATTTCATTCAACCCAACCTCCATTCACACAACACACCACCTCTGCTGCAGGTGGGTGTCACATCCAGGCAAAGGCAGACATTTTGTGAACATGGATGGAATATCTTTGTGTGTGTGTGTCTGTGTGTTTTCTCTGCTTAAGGCAAGACGACTCTACAGAGAGAAAAAAAAAAGCCTCTTCTGTCTTTGTTTGAGCAGCAGCTCAATCCATCACTGCATTACGTTGTTCCTGACAAAAAAAAAAAAAAAACTACAATACAACATCAATATTACATTTCTGCTCATTATTAACGTACAAGACATTCAAATCCAACAATCAAAAGCTGCACAAACTAGTGCAGTGACAGGGGAGGACAGAGCTGATACAAACCTATCTCGGACTGCAACTACAACCGCCACAGAAAGGAAGGCCTGCGATCAATAAGAGGAAGGGCAAATGTGAAATGGCTAAGGCCTGCCTCTTTGTTTTATCATCCTCCCAAAGCTGCCTCTTCCCCGTTGTTGTTGTTATTCCAAGTGTAGGAAGAAGGCATGTCCGTGTGCTATGGTGACCAGACATGTGAGATGTGAGATACAGAAGGTGAAAATAGAGAATCAGAGGAGGATGATTGAAAAAGAATGAATGGATTCAGGGCCAGGGCGACTGTGACACAGTGTGAGAGTCTGTGATCTCTCAACCTGAAGGTCCAGGGGTTCGATCACCAGCTCCTGAAAATGTTGAAGTGTCCATGAGCAAGACACTGAACTCAGAATGGCTCCTGCTACATAAGCAGCGGCGTGTGACTGGGTGTGAATGTAATAGTACTGATCAGTGTGAGTATGTGGTGTGCCTGGATAAGTATTGGTTATAAGGCTCTTGGAATGGTCAAAACTAGCAAAGCGCTATACAAGTCCATTGCCATTTTGGGTAAAAGGGGGGGAAAGGGAACTGGAAAGAAAGGGCAGCAGATGTTCTACTAAATTAAAAGAATAGGGGGTGAAAGAAATATGGAAGGTCATGCAGAAAGTCAAGTTAAGAAAGAGGGTTGAACTTTCCTCGTGTCAGCATATCTGATATCAGCTGGATCTTCTGACACCTGCTAAGACATAACTTCAAATCTCTCTCGCTCTACCCCCATGCTCTCTGTGATGCCACTGACTTTTCCGTCCCATCAGCATTTCATGCTAATGTGTGTATGTATTTGTAACACTGCAGTAAAAAAAAAAAAAAAAGGGGATGTGAGAGGACTGTCACCTCAGATCTCCTGGTTAACACTGAAATAGAATTCTCTACCTAAGCCTTCAGTATGCATATGTATCACCAAGGACTGCGTAGGTTTTAACAAACAAACAGTACACTATTAATCACGTGTTAGCTTATTTCCAATGCATAACGTGATAAGGACGCACAAGCAGAGACATATTAAAAATTATTCCAATGTGCAGAATCTTCCAGCATGAGGTAGGAGGAATTTACTCAGCAGCAAAGCTGTCCAAATCTACAGTAATAATTATGTGTATTACATATCTTATCACAAACTGAATGCTGGGATAAATGAGTGCATACTATTAAAACGAACAAACACCAGCAGCTGCAGAGGAAATGTGTGCATCTCTAGTGGCATGCCAATTTCTGAATGAGCCATAGCTCAACGTAATAGCCGGCCAACAGTTAGTTTGACTCTCCAGAGGAAAGTGCAGCTCCCAGAGCTCTGTACACAGTTGTAAACACCTCTGCTCTGTCTAAATATAGCAGGACCAGCTCCAGGCACACAGGTGGACGTCTTTGATATCAAATACTGACAAGTAGACAAAGGGGGGGGGGGGGGGGGGGGGGGGGGCAAGGGAGGTGTAAGTGAGGCAATGGTCGCTTAGGAAAATGTGAGGTGAGGAGGTAAATAGGAAACTGTGGAAGAGAGGGAGTGTGAGGAGGTGATAGGAGGATGCGATGGAGGCAGAGAGAAGGCGACAGGTGTGTGGAATGAATAGGCAAGAAGGGGCATGCATGAGGCTGACAGAATGGCGGAGGGAAGACTGTACATTGTTGCTAGCATGTTGTAATGCTATTTATTAGAAGTATAATGTCATTGTAGTCAAGGCAGTTGGCCATACATAGTTAGACAACAGCTGACTGAACGCTCACACTCATGGTCTGTCACAATTCCTTTGCCAATAAACGCCGCTTAGATCAGCGACAAGAACTGAAGGAACCCACAAAGAGACATGACAATGATGTCAGTGGGCGAGCTAAAGAGGGAGTAATGTCGGACATTTAGGGAGGGTTAAACATACCCTAAAAAAGGTATGTAACGTGAACAGCAAATGACCATGACAAATCGCACAATATGGTGTTCTCAAACTCAAAGAGTTTACTTGCAATAAAAACGCTTTTTGGACTACTGAACTGCATCGCAAAGTCTCAAACAACATCTACTGAAGAGGACTGTGAAGCCTGGAAAAATATAGTGAGTAGGTATTGTTGTGGAATCAGGACATTTGAATGAAATGACAAACGTTTCAAGGTTCTCCATCCCAAATGACAAGAAAAACCAGCATGTACATATTGCTGGATCCACTAGATAGTCATAATTTTTTTGGTCATTGACTAATGGATAAATCAAACTAACCGTTTCTACTTCAAGATTTAAGGTTTAATTCTTTCTATTGTTGGGCACATGACAAGTACGGGTACAAGGGCTGGGAATATTTGGGTGTCTCACGATTCGATTAAGATTCTGGATTCATGATTCAAAGATGATTCTATGATTCTATTTCTGAACTAGTACATACTTCAGGATCTATTCCAGTCATCTGTGAGACTGACTGAATTTCTTGCTGTCCCAGTTGGCATTCTACTGAGTTAAAGAGCTAGAAAGACACTGAGAAAATGACTGCATTTACTAACTCTGTGGCTTATTTTGATTCATTTTAGTCAGAGACATCCGTAACACTCCTGGATTTTCTGATAATGGAAGGCTCAGGCTGGAATCGATTGTACTTCATGTTTACGCTGTTTACCTGTGCTTGTGCTCATGCATGAACTGTACCGTGCCGAAGTACACCTCTTCCAAACGTGCCAGGGCCAAGGAAGTGTGCCGTGCTTAAACACGGAGCACTCCCACTAGTCAAACTAGTCAAAGGCAGTTTTTTGACGGAAATAAAAATCCAATTTATCTATCAGCACTACTGAGCAGCACCTTCTATAAACACACACATAGAAGGACTTTCTCACACACACACAGACACAAAAAGGCTTCCAAGGCAACACAACAAAACTGGCTGCCAGCCTTTACAGCCAACAGTCTGAGTCTAGCCTTTGTGGCAAAACCCCCACAAACCTAAGGGGGAAAAGTATAATGTATGAATAAGAATTTTTACTTGTGTCTGCACGCGTCTTGTTTCTTAGATAGCTTCAGTTATTCTAGTTATTTCTAGGTATGTTACTAAGTATAATGATTTACAGCGCTCACTTGTCATTACAATAAAGCACACCTATACAAATGCTCTCGTCGACGTGTGGTCTTTGAAAAATAGGTGTTCATGGTCTGACTGAGGATATTTTGTGTCATACTCTCTATACAAGGGGAACAGGGGATGTAGAGAACATGGTACAAACATAGAAACACATCTCGGCCCCACTCACTGCTGGAGAGCAGAGCCATGACATCATCACCGCTTGGGGAACAAGGCATGAGCGCTGACCCCTGGGAGACGTGGGGTCATTACATCAGCCGCCTAGAGCTGTAAAAGAAGGAGCTGTAACTGTTTTGCAGGCGGGAACTGGACCCAGCTGATCATTGCTAATACTCAGTAATGTTGCTAACACACATACAGGTCAGGAGGAGGGGTCAGAGGACTGCTTGATGTTATGCTCATGACACACACTACCACAGGCCTCCAGCCTACCATGCAGCCAGTAATGAGCATAGTTATGCCACATTGCAAAGCTGTATAAGATACACATTAATATTCCACTTTCATCAAGACTGAAATGTATGTAGCACTAATAACACAGGACATTGCCAGCGGTATTTTTGTTTCACAAAGTCCTGTTTCAAAACTCTAAAGGTCGAAAGTCTAACTGCAGGATAACTAATAAGCAGCAGGAGCTTCTGAACAGGATATGCTATTATGAACGATTTTACCACCTTGTTAATCTCAAAGGACTGGAGGATCAATACTGTATCTACTTTTATGATCTTCTGCACTAAAAAGTATACGTTGTATTTTTCAAACAATCCAAACAAAGACTCAAATGTGTATCTCAGCAGTTACTCATCTCCTTACCTGCTGTCTATTTAGATGCAGCAGAAAAATATATTTCCAGGTGGGAACTTTGCTTTTTCGCAAACATACCAGCAATATAGTTTATTTATGGGGACCATCGTCTGTAGCTCTTGATGCACTGGTGACTATTTACAGCAGCAGGATGGTGAATGGGCAGCTGGCTAAAAATATTCAACAAAGCCGGAGTTTACCTTGGAGAGGACACTTTGAACGAACAATTGTTTGTTTTCATTTCATTTCAAACAATGGAGGTCTGTAGCTCGCAGAATAAGCTTTATCAGAATATGAATGAACACAACACTTTCTTGTTCATTTTCAACATGTACTGTTGGCTTCAGATTGATTTCTCAAAGTAGAACTATTATGACATATGTCCAAATGTTTTGAAATGACACTGTCCTTGAAACTGTAATGTCAATAAAGTAGTGGTAGACCAATTATCGGCCTGACCGACTGAAGATTGGCGTTTGGCTGATTATCAGTATCAGCGTTTTATTTTACTATTGCGGGTGAAATGAACTAGACAAAAAGTACGCTACTTTTGCTCCACTGCAGATGTATCTTTCTCTCTGAGTCTGTTTTCACTCACCACTCACCTACTGTCCCATCCAAAACACTATCCGATTGGCTAGACGCAAACAAGTTCATTTCAGACCATGTTTCCAAATGTGGGTGCTCGGCAGACAAACTAATCTGTATCCAGTATCGGCCCTGAAAAACCAATATACCCCTACAATGAAGGCCATGGAACTGAAATGAACTGATTATTATGATCCTGCTGCAACTTCAGTTGAGTCACCCATCTCTTCTGATCAAATCCCCAAAATAGAAAAGATTACACTAATGTTTGAAATTGTATTCTTACATTATCTAGTATCATTTCAGATTATCGTAAATCTGTTGACATACAGAGTCAGGACTTTGTGTGGGTTTAAGTTTGCGTCATGATAATACTGCTGACTGTGAGATAGCTGCAAAGACAAAATCGTACAGAAGTGGGTTATTGAAAAGGTGGGGAGCAAAAACGATGTGATAAAGAAGAAATCGTTCCAGGTTTTTAGAAAAGCAGGCCGATAGAAGTGGGGTGGGTAGAAGACAGGTTAACAGAGAATAGGTCAGCAAAATGTTGATATGAAACATCACAGATTAACTGAGGCCAGACTAAAAACAGTAAGAATATCCACAACTGAAGGAGAAAGATTAAAAAGTACCGTCAGCATGCAGCAGAGTGTTCTTGTTCTCCTTATCTATGCATCCCTCCCTCCCTTACATCCCTCTCTCTCTCTCTCTCTCTCTCTGTGCTGTACAGATTATCTTAATGGAAATGACCTCCATCTGAGACAGTGGAGCGGCCCAAACCTGATTAGTTATTTACCTTCTCTCCATCTATCCTTCATCCATTTATCACACACACACACACACACACACACACACACATACAGAACTGTGGCACCTTGATTGTTTCTTCACGTCTTTCCTCCTCTTTGCCTGTTCACCCAATAGTGACAGGGATTTATTGTGTCATTTCATACGAGCTGATAGTCTCTCTGGTGTACAGACTTGACGAGCGAGTGAAACTGAGACTTGTTTTCCATTGTGGCAGGCAGATGTCCAGTTGTGGTGTTATTTAAGTGCTTATAAGAGCTCTTCATGTCTCTACAACACGTGAGAGGTTCACACATCTTTAGGCTTCCCTATATAGTCCTTATCTGTGCATGTGTTGTTGAAAAAGATGTGAACACGTGCTGGTGACAGAAACGTGCGATTCCACGATCTGGCAAGGGGAGAGTGAGCGAGAGAGAGAGAGAGAGAGATGCCCTCCGAGGTGAGTGCTCTCAAGCGATATAATGGCTCTCCTTTGGGTTTGAATCAGTGTGCGGAAAGTGGTCTGCCCTGGTGTTGCCTGCTGCAGCGTAGTGCAGGAGAGAGGAAAGAGAAGATATCTTATACATCAGACTTCAGAGCCCACTCACGCCTCTGCTGTAGGTGTGCCTATGACGCACACTGAAAAAGTGAGGCTGCACGCCATCTGTCCATCTGTCTGGCTAACCTCTCACTTAAAATGCATTTACTAACAAGCAGGGCTATTTGGGGAAATAAAAGATATCCAGGTATAATAAACGTGTCTGAAAATGAGCACTGTAGTAAGACAGCAGCAAAACAAGCAGAGGCATTTGTCAAAAAAATAATACCCAACTTCCAAATCCTTGTCTGTCCCCCTCCCCTTTACCCACACACACACACACACACACACACACACACACACACACACACACACACACACACACACACACACACACACACACACACACACACACACACACACACACACACACACACACACACACACACACACACACACACACACACACACACACACACACACACAAAGCAGAAGTCCCTGTCGCTCCCTGACACATATTTAACAAACCCCCCCCCAACACACACAGACACACACCTCGCAAACTCAACCGACACACACAGACACACACAGACACACACAGACACACACCTCGCAAACTCAACCGACACACACAGACACACACAGACACACACAGACACACACAGACACACACCTTGCAAACTCAACCAACACACACAGACACACACCACGCAAACTCAACCGACACACACAGACACACACAGACACACACAGACACACACCACGCAAACTCAACCGACACACACAGACACACACAGACACACACAGACACACACAGACACACACAGACACACACAGACACACACCTCGCAAACTCAACCAACACACACAGACACACACAGACACACACAGACACACACCACGCAAACTCAACCGACACACACAGACACAACACCACACAAACTCAAACGAACATGCATCACACGAGGAAAAACAGAGACCACCATAGCCCTCTATGCTTCTGCAGAGGTATAACAGTGTTAACAACAACAGATTTTAAAGCTGATGTTTCAGTGTACTGCCTTTCACTCATCCTAATATAAAACAAAACATCTAACTATTAAAATAACTTCTTTCAGACATTTTTAAGTGTCTGAAATCTGACTCTGTCTATTTCTCTATTCAATGAATTCTATCAAGAGTAACTCCATCAATATGACATCTCCAGAACTACTTGAGAACTTTGGCTTACGCCTCAACAAGCAATTGGCTGTAATTCCAGTTGTTTGATATTTTATGTAGCTCCACTGAAAACAAACATGCCTTTTGCTGTGAGAAGAAGCCAAAACATCACAGTGATGCTTCACATGGTTTTGCAGCATTTTTAACAGGGCTGCAGTGCCATTTAAAAGCAGGTACTGCAGGTAGTGATGAGGAACTTACTGTATTTATAAGATCACAGTGACACCTTGTGGAAATGTGTGGAACAATTCACTAAGAGGCAAAGAGTTTCTATTTTCTTGAGAAATAAAGTTTTCCTATCACGAAGAATGAGGCTAAACTCAAGTCAACTTCTTTGTCAGAAAGAAAGAGAGAATGCAGTATGTTTGTAATGTACCAGAATAAAAAAGCTCAACATGTAACCAAGAATATTTTTCTTGGAAGCATTTTTTCATGCAGTAAGCAGCTTGAACCCAGTTTAAATGCCTCAATGATGAAAGACAATGATTAAAGATACTGGACTATATATAACCAGACTAATTCTTGTCAGATATTCAAGTTTTTCTGACTTTATATTGTATATATATCAAAGCCTCAATGTGTGCTGGCACAGGAGGTAAACATTATGAACATGAATATGTTTAAAGTTTGGTACCCTCTGTAGATCCAATGTGCTCTGTCACTTCCAACACTAACCAAAGGGACAGGACACTGTACAAATGGTTGCTTGAGAGGATATAATGCAAGCGTGAGAGATACTAGTGACAGCATTGACAACCATGATGATTGCATCTGACACTCATAATGACAAATAATGACACGCATTTTGCCTTTGACACTTTAATGTAGGGCAATGCAAGTCACCAGAAAACAGGAAGAGGGACTGACTTGCCAATGCTCAGGGATTGATAGAAGAAGAAACGTAAAAGAGCGGATGGACAAAGAAAAAGAAAACTAGTTACCGATTATTAGAATCGAGTCCTCTTTCTTGACATTTTTCTCCAGGAGGTGCTGGAATTTGGAGAAGCCACCCAACCAGTCATAACACTGCTCTGTCTTGTATCTTTCATCCCAGTAGTCAACGTCTTTGTACCTGGAGTTGTCCTCTGGCAGGTAGTCCATATTCTCTGGGACATGCAAATGTAATGTAATGAAAAATATAAACATTAGAATATTGTTCATTTCAGAATTAGACCATTTGACTTTCACTGCAACTACAATTATATAAGCTCTGATATATAAGACGCTTTCATATTAGGGTCCAGTTCTGCTTCCAAATTAAATGCCAACCAGACATTTGGAGGTCTTTACATTTATGGACAGAAAAATATTTGAAACTAATCAAAGAGAAGTAAACTTACAGTTTAGTATTTTCCCCTGCTTTTTTGGTACACTTATCTTTGGATGCTAAGAATGTGAGACATCCTTTGGCAGTAAAGATATTAAAAGAAAACTGAGTCCCCATGTTCTGATACATCCAAACACTTCTTGTTTAGGTGGAAGCTTTACTAACCTCTTGTATTTTTAAGTCGTATAGTTTCAGGGGTTACAAAACATCCGTCTATCTGCAGCTGCACAACTGCAAAATCTTGTGAATCACCCAATCTACGTAGATGACTTCTTTTCCAGAGTCACAAAACCTCCATTGTCACCGTCTAATACTTACCGCCTGTGATATGGACATACCAGGCGGTAAGTATTAGATTTTTCTCTGGAGTCCTGTATAACTAAGTGCAATATATTTATTCTATACCTGTCAACTGCAAATTATTTGTATATTGTATACTATATCGTATTATTCAATTGTATTTCTTATTTGAATATTTGGTTTTAGTATTTGTATACTTGTATATTTCTGATATTAGGCATCTACAGGCTTGCTCCAACAATATTTTGCTGTGCTTGTACAGTGACAATAAACATATCTTATCTTATATGAGATCTTATATTAGATTATCTATATTAGATGAGATTTTTCTCTGTAGTTTCTGTGGTAATATTTACAGTCTATGGTAGTTTCTATGAGTTTCTCCCTGCTCATGACTGCACAGAGTACAATGCTGCCTCTACCGGTGGGGAGGACCTGCTGCATCTTACAGCTGCAATGGCTAACTAGCTTCCAACAGCTGACTCCGTAAATGAACAATAAAACAAACATATTTTTAATTGCTGAACCGCCACCTGACATCGTTTGTGTGTATTACTAGGAAGTCGTCTTTGTCCTCGGTGTTTCGTGCTATCGCCCGTCATTTACAGTCAATGACCTGGTAACAGGTTAGCTGTAGCTGGATCACAAACCAGAGTTTGTTAAATGACTCATGATGAACAAAGCAGCTAACACAGCAACGTAAATGTAGCGGTATCGATACCAGACTGCGGGAGTTGGGTCTTTTATTGGTTTGAGACACAAGGTAAACAAAATAAAGGTTATTTTGGGGTTCAGTAGTAGTTCTTGAACCTCCCTCGCTTATACTTAGCTAAGTTAGGAGGGCACGACGGCGCATGCGGGGAGGAGTGTGTGGCGACAACCAGCTCGTGGAATTCAACATATTAACTTGATTTTTGACAAAAACACCTTTTAAATAGAAAAAAAACATACTGTAATTACATCTACTTACGAATTCCTTGCTGACGCCAGTCCCTCTGTTATCGGTGAAAACGGTGGTTGGTGTTGACTGACACATCCACGTGTTGAAGTGTTGCTGCTTTAAAGCTGTGGTGTCATTCACAGTGTAGGCACTGTCAGCCAAAGAAATCACAGTAACCAACTCACACACCTCTGAATCCATCTATTTTCTGTTAAATAGGTGGCTCGTTTCACTGTTTATGTCCCTCATTAAATGATAGACCACTTTTTGTTAAATCTCGAAAGGTTTTATTCGAGCTTAGTGTAGGATAAATAGCCTAGACCTACATCTACTGAAACATCATTTCACCAAGCCTTTTCGCTGCAAAAACAACTAATGTCATAGAATAAGACAACATTTGAATGCTCTGTATGTTTAGATCTATGGTTTAGATAGGCTAAGGTTCATTGAACATGTAGTAAAAGATGGGGTAGACCTAAATGTGCATTTAACATGATAATTACATTTGGATTACCGGTATTTGAAATAAATCATTTTCATCTTTTTTTAATGCACCAACTTTTCCGTTTCTAGCTGTTTAAATTTGAGGATTAGATTCTTTTATGTTTTCAATGCAAATTATTTGCATGCAATAGTATTGACTCTACAGCTTGTGTACAGTGTCTCTTGTTAATTTAAGTTATTGCTTTGCACATCAAAAATATACCAACAGAGAGGGGGTTAGTTGTATGTCATGTGCACAAGTATGTAAAAATGAAAAAAGTGAATCAATTATTAATTTATGCATATTTATATTAAGAACAGATCTGTTTTATATTGCCGGATTTCCCCTCTCACCATTTCCCAATCATACACATGTTATCTGACAGATGTTGGAATGGACTGGCTGTTTCTGTTAAAGATGCAATTATATTGTCATTCCTCTAGATGGCACACAAGAGCAGGTACTTGGACCAGCAAAGGCCAGCACATTTGAGTTGATTAAAATGTAATTTTTTGATGTAGTTCCTTATTGATCTGTAGTGTGACACTCTCATTGATATAGTTGTAAAACAGCGAAATTCCTTTTATAACTTTTTTAATATCCATGCACTTCCAAGGAGGGATAGCTTACCTCTGCAGCCCATCAGCAATTGCATTAACATAGACAAAAAGAGTAAGGGACTGACATATAAGCCCAACCACAGTCCTGTAGCAAAATAAATCAAATCAAACTGACTCAAAGTTACTTGGTAGTGTCAGTTGTTCCTTTGACCTCACACAATGCTCAAATTGCTGACAAAATCAGGGATAGTCCAATAGGAAAACAGATGGAGCTGTATCCCACCAAGTTACAGATGGTCTCAGTAGTTTGCATGTTTAATGTGTATTGTATCTACTGTCACACATCTGCAGGATGGAAGAGCTCATACATGGTCATTACACCATCAACCTACTGAAAATGTTGTATTTTATGCAAATCACCTTTTCTTTACAACTCACTGAATGACTTAAAAAGTAAAGTAATAAAGCTACTGATGATAAAGTTAAATGTTAAAATGACTTGTTACTGTGCCTTCAGAAAATTACACTCATACTTGTCCGTATCGTCCAATTGTATTGTCCAAATATTAGCTAGGGAAAGTGGACTACGCTATTAACAGTTGAAGATTGAAAAGGATACAAAAGACATTTAGTAGGGTGTTATGATGATAGCAATAGCCAGTACAAATTAGATGCTGAATGAACAACTTCTAAATAGTAGTAATTGTAAAAAAAAATTATATTTAAAATCACCACAACCTCTTTTGCATAAGAAAGTGAAGGAAATGTAAACTTAAGTATCTCGAATACACTTGTAGTTTTCCAGCTCATATATTCTCATCATTCAATTTTTCTATTTTCTCCATTATGTTTACATTTCTTAATTTAAGATTCTACCCCGAAAGACACATGATAAGCTTCCAAGATACAAATCATTGTAACAGATGTTTTATTGGCTTGGCTTGTGATCACTGGCAGAAAAGTGAGCAAATGTCTTTCGTATTTATTTGTATAAAGAAATAATGTTATAGCAGGTCAATTTACTGTAGTTATTTTACTTTTCAGACATATAGTTCCATACTTCTTTATCAGCAGAGTATGACTTTTACTTCAAAAGGAGTAGAGTTAGTATTTTAAATATGCAGGTGTCTAAGTAGAAAGATCTGTGCAAAAACTCTCTATCATGGCTTTTTGTAACGCGATGTACATCTGTCATCACAGTTTTTTAACATTAAGAATACAAAGTTCACTGTGCATTAGAGTAATGTCACTTTATTTCCTGCAGATGGTAGCATCACACTTCTATTTTAACAGGCTGTAATTGCCTGGCATTGTTGATTAACAGCTATCCAAATTAACTGATTTCGAGTCATTCTTTTCTCATTATGTCTTCATGAAGCCATCTTGTCTCTTGCTTAAAGTGGTAATGACATAATAACTTGTATCCATCTATTATAGAGAGCAAAGTGTTGTGAACTAGAGCAGCGAGATCCTGAACTTCAAGTTATGTGTAAAGTTCCAAGTTCCTGTTGTACTGCTTTTCCACAGAGGCTAATCTCGCCTTTTTCTCTGTGGACAGCTCACAAAAGGAAGTGTCTTGTGCCTTCTGTGAATCAAGTGCCATTCTGTCAACTTAATGCACATCCCTCCCTTTCATAGTCACTGAACTGTAGTTCTCTTCATAAACTTGGCAAGTAAGAGCTTTAATGTATGCAGTCTTTCACAGCGAATCCACCATTATGGAAGAATAATCAGTTATCTCAGAAGAACCAGAGCGCTTCAGAGTCTCTTCATCCATTTATAATGCCACTAGAAAGGCAGAATACATAACGTTGAGGCTGATCCAGTGGCTCGGTGAGGCAAGACACGATTTGCTCAGTGTCAAGCTTTGGATTTTATATATTTTTTTTATTTTCTTTTACTTCCTGTTTGATGTTGATAAATCCTGAAAAGAGCAGGAACATAGTTCAGAGAGCAGCTCAGGAAACAGGGCTATCAACATAGAGTTTTATGGAGCCAAAAGGGAACACAGTCCATGTGAGAGACGATGACCTGTGAGCCCTATGTAGATTTTCTTCCAGGCTTTACTCTCTTGTGTCAAAACCTTCTTTCTAGTGTTACAGCAGTGATACACAAAGTAATGTTTTTATTTCAAATATGTTTCCACAATTCGCTGCGTTTGAGCTACATGCACACAGTGAAAATCTGTTTCACACAGTGAATGTAGCGCAAATGCTGTTCTGATGTTGTAGCCTACTGCTTTATTCCTGGTGCTAATTTGTAAAAATGTTACCTCTTCACTGTTTCTTAATTGATCAGAAAATGACAAAAACTTGTTGAAATCAAGAGGGAAATTGTGAGATATCAAGTTAAAATTTAAAAACATATCAAATTTGCCCACAAACAGTCACAACAGCTACCAGCAGTTTACGAACTCTAAGCTAACAACACTGTTGTTGGCTAGCTAAAATCATAACTAGCTTAGAATGTTCCCACATCCCTATGTTCACACAGTTCCCACATTTCTAAGATTTTTTTTCTAAAATTAGGCCCTATGTTCCCACATCAGTTAGGGTAACTTACCCTAACCCTACCCTGTGGGAACATAGGGCTTAATTTTGAGAAAATTCTTAGAAATGTGGGACCATTGGGCTGTGGGAACATAGGGCTGACCCCCTGTAATATTAGCTTGGAAGTAGACGAACGCTAACATTAGCTTTTGTTTTACGGTAGCCTATATAATGTGCATTGCGGACCGCGCAAGCTGCCTGTTACAGTTGCTCCTGTTCATTTTCTTACTTTCTAGTATTTTACTGTCTTCATTTTTATTTCAATCAATAGATTTTTACTCAATTTCCCTCTGGGGATTAATAAAGTATTTCTGATAACGGGTTATCATATAGCCTATATGCTGCTTTAACGTGAAATAGGCCAGTGGCAGACTGTTCTATTGCATTTGCTGCTAAATCGAGATCAGTGGAATAATAAGCATTTGTCATAATCTGTGGCCTGCGTTAATGAATTGTTACCTGAGCCCCAGCAGTATTACTATCATGTGGTCAAAAAGCATTTGAACTTCCCACATTGACCTTGAAGTCAGACAGAAATGGCTGCCACGTGAATATGTTAAATCAAGCCTTTTATTTTATAACATAAGATCTACTGTAGGCCTACATGGCCTGGCCTCAGGTGAGCAGCAGCCTGCATACTGAAACCATATCAGCCCCAGAAAGAACATTTTGAGGTCCAAAAGATAATGAATGCACAAATGAGAGGGGAAAGTCATGATGGACCCAAATCTTTTTGATTCAAGTATGCCTAGGCCTATCTTTAAGTCAACATGTAGGACACAATAAAGACTCTCAAACATTATCAGGTAAATGGAATACAGCCAATATTCATTTTAGGATTGGATCTCAATGTTTGCTGTCGTTCAATATTTTGACACAGTCTTGCGATATCTTCATGATAATTCTTATAAATAATAGGCCTAAGTAATAAGATGTATTTAATCCTTAATTTGCTTTATGAAGAAAGGGTAGACCTAAAGCAAACAATTAGACTTCTATATCAGTGAAAATAGCCAATACTTCATAATGAACCCCATGACCTGATGCAATATGCCTACATGAAAGAGAGTAACCTCAGAAGACGTTGAGATCTATTAAACATGTATCTAACACAGTCTTCTACTCTGTACATCCTATAGCCTATACTGTACTTTTGACGCTGCATCACAATTATGTAACCCTCAGCAGAGCCGGCAACAGTTACGGATCAGTAACATCTGTAAATACTGGAGAAGCCATAAAAAAAAACCTCTACAAAGTTAAGCGTTTTATTCAAGAAGGGCTAGTTTAGGGGAGAGTAGCCTATTACCCAACAAGGTTTGATTTTGAATGGGGATGACGCGGACCCTGGGCTGGAGATGCGGAGAATTATTTGCTACAGATTCCTCTGCATAGTGGAAGCACTATCAGAGACCACGTGAGAGGAATATTCAATGACGGTCCCCGACAGACCCAGTTCATCTCCGCTGGCACTCCTCTTGCTGACATGGACTCCCTCCTGGACTCTCTGTTTTCTCCCACTCACGGACGACACTCCGTCCGAATGTAACCTTTGATCTTTCACCGTCACTTCTTCTTTTTCTGTTCTTTTTCTTTTTCTTTTTTCTTTTTCTTCTTCTCTCCTCCGCCACCACTCAGTTCAGTTAGTGGTGGGTTATGGCTTGGCCGTGCATCAGCAGAGTGTGCTGCCTGGCTCGCTTCTGGAACCAGTTCGACAAATCGGACTTGTCCGTCCCGCTCACCATCCAGAACTACTCGGACATCGGCGAGCAGGAGGTGCGGTCCGTCACCAAACAGGTTTCAGCCTCGGACCCGCGCGCGGCCACCGGCTCCCCTCACGCGCCTGCGGATGGAACTGGGACCAGGGGATCTTTCAAGGCACGGAAGGAGACCAGTTACAAGCCCCGGGAGGACTACCACCCACCCGGAGTGCCTTTCACCAGTGTCACCCAGTACAAGCAGGATTTCAAGCCATGGCCAATTCCTCGGAAAGAGAACTTCCCGTGGATTAGTAATGGGGGCAGCAGGGCGGACAGTGTTTCGGACAGCCCGGGGAACAGTTACCACCCTGGGGAGAGAGAGGAGAGGGGCAGGGGGCAGAGGTGGGGGGAGCAGCAGGGCACGGAGGAGAGAAAAACCAGCTCCTACAGGTAGGACATGTTACTCTTTGACAATGCTTCAGTCAGGAGACCCCCCCACCCCCCCAGGCCTGCTGGGTAACTGAATCCCACTTTAAACGCCCAATAAGATGGATTTTTATTAATAGTTCATTGACTTTTAAGGGTGACCTAGAAAGCTTTCTTATAGATCGGGTCATCAATAATTCTCTCACATTTCATGTTCATGGGATGAAGTGTGAATATTTTATTTTGTTTTGAAGTACTAAAAAAGTGGTTCTCAAGCTTGTTGGCTTGCAACCCATCAAAAAGATATCATGTTGACTTTAAATCCTCCGTCATAAAGGTCCATATTGAAAAACAAAACAAAAGAACAATCAACTAAAGAGAGTTGATGCTCCTTTTTCAAATCTGTTCATTCGGATAGTTTTCAGAGGCCAGAAGAAGAAACTGTCCTTTTAAGCATTGATGATGGATGGTGAATAAAAATATGTAACAACGCTAAACACCTGTATTCAACCTTATCATAAGACCTATAGATCAAGAGACTCAGCCAAGGCATTAGTTTAAAACATTCATCCTTTTAGCCTGCACTGAATAGTCCACATGGCGCTTGTCAGTCCAATGATGCATCTCTTTTCCCTCAGGCAAGAGTACAGGCCGTGGACAGGTGTGAAACCAGCCAAAAGTGCTAGGAAAAACCCTCCAGCTCAATACTCCAGCCCTGGCACAGAGGCCACCGAGGTGCCACGTGAGACCAGCTACCAGGCTGCCTACAGCGGGGAGTTGCACAGCAGGAACACAGGGCTGCACCAGGGGGAGCACATCATCCCGTCTGCAAGCACAAACATACAACCTGCTGCTGTCCCCCCACCCATTCCTGCTGCCCTGCCGGCTGGTAGTCCACACACCCCCTCCAACCTCCAGCAGAACGTCCTGCCTGAGAGGACTGAGCTCGGCGTGACGACCAGAGGAGAGGTGAGCGCAGGCAGAAAGCGTTATTTTCAAGGAGCCATGTTTCGCACATTACCATCACAGCTGTGGCTTCAGTGAGTTCACTGTTAAGAGCTACAGGTTTCAATTGCAGCTTGCTCCTCGTTAAACTCATTTTCACTCGTCTCCCCGAGGGCCTGTTGCTGTTGGGGCGTCTCGCAGAAGTGATACAGCATTGTGTCCCCGAGCAGCTCAAAGTGACCCAGCTGTTTAAAACAGGCCTTGTTCTGTGTTAGATAACACACTGCTGGTGCTACACTCATCACTCTGACCTGAATACAGCAGGCTTGATGAGAACAAAAAAGGAAATGGGTAACTCTTTCAGACATATTTTGCAGAGAACAGAACAAACTAGGAGACAAATATATTGATGTCTTTCTTGTAAGAGTATTGTAGGTTGTTTTGGCTGTGCTGAAATAATTGATGACTTAATCATCATTTTCAGTTCATTCATTCAGAGCTCATTTTGAATAAAAACCCACTTTTTAGACATACCCTGCAAATCTTTCACATAGATATCTCCATGTGCACTCTAAACTAAAATACTCCTGAATACTTTACTCCATTTGACTTTGAGCATAACAAAGGATTTTCTATATATATATATTTCTATTAAAAGCAGCCTAATATTTGACCCTTTTTGTGTTGTCACTGTAAAAAACAGTCATGTGCTCCACCGTCACAGAAGCATCTTGGTTAAAATAGAGCTAACATGCTATTAAAGCTTTCTGAAATCATGTTGAAACAGTTTTTAAAGAAATGTAAGAAAGAGCGTTCAGAATTCATTCAATTATATCTTCATTTGTATCCCAGGTCTAGATTTGTAGGGCTAAAAGTGTTTTTGTTACCAAACAAACAAACAAACAAACAAACAAACAAACAAAAAAACTCCCTTATGCTTAAATGTCAATCATACATTATATCAAAGAAATGTGACTGGGCTATTCATTTATTTAAATGCCAGGTATATTAAACAAAAGTTCCCTTAATAAGCTTAAGGGGCAAGCTGTCAACAGATGAAGAATCACCTAATTCTTCAAAGCTCTGTATTCTGTCCAAGATTTACAACCAGACACAAAGCTGTACACTCAAAGAGCCTGCTGCACAATATGATTAAAACTGTGCTGGTGGCAACAAGGTGACAGGATTTACTCAGGAAGCTGAGAACTTGTCGAGTCGCTCAGGTAGTTCCAGATTAATGTGTGATGGAGTCTGTTTTAGGGGACTACCCCTCTCCTCTGTCTCGTCCCTGGTCCGCTGATGCACAGGTCAGACTGTGAATGACAGAAAGTGTTGCGTTTTTTTTTTTGGGAATCTCCAGAGGTTAAGTGCCGTCCCTCTTCCCCGCCCACACACATCTCTGAGCCATCTGCCAGTGGAGAGCTGTGCTGAGCCGAGCTGGGCCAGGTCAGACCCCTTTTGCACACTGCGTAGCAACAGCTGCCCTGGTAAATCTCCGTCTGAAAGGTGTCCGGGAAGGTTAGAGAATGAAAGCTACATTAGCAGGGTTGTAGCTGTCATTGAGGACACTGAGATCCTCTGTATTTCAGCGTTAGGGAATTTGGGGAAAGCTAAGTGAATGTATTTTATTTTATGGGTGGTTCCAGTATTAGTCAGACTCAAAATACTCCAATATAACTACTTTTTTGGCGAATGAATGTTTAAAAAAAAAAATCACCTTGTGGTTATATGCATAATTATCTGCTCATTGTGTTTCCTGTGTGACTGTGATGGAAGTCAAAGTGGGAGATGTCAGTGGCGGGACACCGAGTCTATTAATACCTCTGGCCCAGTTGGAGTGACAGTTCATGGCACATTAAGAAGGGATGCTCTGTCGGCAGAATTCAGAAGGACTGAACACTGACGTCCATATTACACACCTTCATGTTGATGCTGCAGTTTTTCTTTCAGCTGTACTGAAATCTGCCAGTGCGACACGCACCAACCTGGCATTAAATCAAGTCTATCTTAGATAATCCACCTCGGTCGCTGTCCTCCCACTCACTGCCAACTCACTACTGACTCACCAGCCCCCCTGCAGAGGTGTCTGACTGAGTATTTACACATCCCACTCCTGCATGCCTTACACTTGGAGGGTCATGGCACTATCCTGGTATTTGTCTTTGAGGGCATTCTCAGATTGTGCTGTGAAAAACCAAAAACTGTGTAGACAATGTTGCATCCTCATTTGGTGCAGAGCGTCTGTATCTATTCATTAAAAGATTTAACGCTTAAGTCCCAAATAAGCTGCTGAAATCAAAATCTGCTCTTGATGATAAAGGAGTCTAGCCGGCATGAAATTCTCATTATTACTCAAATCAATCTGCCAAATTGTGTCCCCCCCCCCTCCCCACACACACACACACCTCTGAGAGATAAAATCTATCTCAGCAGATAAGAGATTTCTCTAATTTTATGACACGCAGCAGACAATTGAGCGATTAGAACATGCTGAGAGAACAAGCTGTGTGTTCTTGAACCCGTTCAACTTTGCAAAAAACCTAATTCAAAACATTCTTGGGGAGAGGTTATTTCAAAAGCTGTCAGGTGAGAGAATGAAAGTCTGTTGAATC
Organism: Labrus bergylta; assembly: GCF_963930695.1. Classification (NCBI taxonomy): domain Eukaryota; kingdom Metazoa; phylum Chordata; class Actinopteri; order Labriformes; family Labridae; genus Labrus; species Labrus bergylta. The sequence continues at coordinate 19,689,380 of NC_089198.1, forward strand.
TGAAGCCCAGGGTGAGGCAAAAAAAAGATTTGTGAGGATATAATCCGGAGTGTGTGTCAGGGATGAGGGGGACAAAAACTGCTGAATGGGGAACACATTCGGCATGCAGAGAAGAAACCTCAGTAGGAAACTCTTGGTTGTTTTTATTGTCGGCTTAGAGGCAGCAGCCCTCCTGAGATATGAGACTGTGCTGTCGGAGCTCATGGGTAGCCCTGCTTAACTGCTGAACACAATGTATAACTGTGCATGCGTGTACAGGAGTTACACAGATGCACAGTGGAGGGGTGTAGTAGGTTTAAACTGCATATAAAGGATAGAAAGCCTGCAGGGACAGTGCAGCTTCAAATTGAGAGACTGATTTCTTTCTTCCTCCATCATCCCTCTTCTTTCTATTTACCCAGGGGCAGAAGCCATTTGCCACCTGAAGCCAGGAAAGACAAATTAAAACAAGTAGGAAAAAAAAAACCAGAAAGATGCTGGACAACTACACAGCATTCAGAAGAAAAAGAGACACATAATGAACTTAGACAACACAAAGTGAAGATTAACTACTACAAAAAGTCATCATGGCTACAAGGAAATGAAAAAAAACTAAAGAGAGACAAAAACACAACAACTTTAAAGCAACAAACAACTAAAAAAAAACATTCAAAAAGACCCCAAAGGGATGTGAAAAAAATCTACTATGAAATGCAAAATAATTAAAAATATGCCAAAGGACTATTAAGGGACATTTACTGGCTATGAAGAGACACTAAACAATTAAATGAAGATGCAGAAAAATCAATGAAGAGACACAGAATGGCTCGACAGACACTAAAGGATGCACAGTACCACCACACAACAAAAGTGTCAAAATAAAGGGACAAAAGGAGACTCAGCCGCGGGGGCTTCTTCTGACACATGTCTGAGAGGTTTAGAGAGTCTTGCTTGTCTGTGTCCAGGGCGCCACTGTCTCATAAAGTACACTCAAGGCCACACGAGTAATGTAGCTATTATTAATAATTAAACACATTCAAATGGTTCCCTCTCAAAAGTTTCTCTACTGCCCCTGTAGTCTCTTAATCACATCATCCTTTTGTTTTTCTCTGTATCCCCATTTCACACCCCCCTCTTTTTTCTACATTCCCCAAACCAGGCTTTCTACCAATATTCTCCGCCCCCCCCTTTTTTCTTCCCTTTCACTTGGACCTCTTCCCTTTTCCCACGCTGCCCGTCACTACAGAAAGAAAGAAAGCTGTGCCAAGTTGGCAGGACTCTGGCAGAGAGGAGGATTGTATTAAGAGCAAAGAAGACCGAATACAGTTGAAGGGGAAAAGAGACAAAGAGAGGGTACCAAAGATGAAGAGAGAGGAATGAAATACACTGTGTGATAGAGAATCAGAGAGTGAGGTGGGGGAGGGTTTGATGGATTATCTGTTAAAGTGTGATGCGATGTTGCACCGGGTTGCAGTCTTCATTGGCACAAATCTAATTTAGGAAAGAGGCAGACCTGGCTGCTTCACAGAGCACAAAAGCTGAAAAGTGTGTGTGGGGTGTGTGTGTGTGTGTGTGTGTGTGTGTGTGTGTGGGGGGGGGGGGGGGGGGGGGGGGGATGGAGTGGGTGAATATACTCACACCAATCTGACTTGCTGAACAACATGTCCTGCCACCCACAGTGCTGAACAGTCACATCTAAAGTGCTGCTGGGACAGCGAAGCGTCTTTCTCTCTGCAGACTTTTTGCTCTGATTATCTAATGAAAGCTTCCAAACGTCACATTTGTGCACGAGAGCTGAGATAGCCTTGAATGACGGTAGCTTTACTCCCATCATGGAGCACGTTGGCATGGCAATTAAATAATAGCATCAACAAAAAAAGAGAAACCAGCACATTTACTCCATACCACCAAATATAATAACATTATCACAACATTTCCATCACAACAACAAAAAACTCTGGTCTTCATAAAGTGAATATTTATATCACCATTAGACTGAGATGTTGATGACAGGTTAGAAAAATAAATCCAGACAAAAATACTGTCGTCTACTTTTTGTGTGCAAAAGGAAGACCTTTGTCTTTGACTTGTGTGTGCAACTATATGCTATTTAAAAATACAGGAATATGCCATTTCAGCAATAATACACAAGAATAGATACAAGGAAACAATGTTTTCATAGAATTATTCTTTATAACTTCAACAGTATGACACTACATGGAGTGACATTGTTCTGATTATCACCACTGCTGCTAATGGGTCAGAGGCATGAGGCTGCAGCTAGTGCTGTTAATGGTAATTACAATGTGCTCATATGAAACACAACATCACAACACTAATCTACATATTCTCTTTGTAGGATACAGTTAAAGTGGGATCGTATCTACAAATCATTCCTTTATTTATTATTTATTTTATTATTCCAAGTTTTAACTGGATAAAAACCTTGAAGAGAAATCACTTTTTGGATTTATTTTTAAAATATCTATGTTCTCCTTTAATGTTGTTCGAAAGATTTTTGTCCAAGCTGACAATTAATTACACTAATATGGTAAACCGACTGTTATACTACAGTATAACAATATTAGTAATTATTTGAGAGAAGGGGTTTGATTTCATGATCTTGATTTGTATGTTTATTATGCAATGATATAAAAAGCCTTCCCTTTTTTTTCTTACTGAGTCAATAACTGATGGATAGAGTAGTGTATGAATGGCTACTCATTGTTACAGGACTTTTATTTATTGGCTAAAAGCTCTGATAGATTCTGGCCAGGCTTTAAGAAGAGCTGCCATCAGTAGAGCAACACTATGCAGGAAATAGCACCAGAGTCCTGTCTGCTGGCACTCAGAGGGCAGCCCTGATTCTTCCTGACGGCACAGCCCGAACAGTCTCCTCTGATTTCATGGCTCTAGTGTGAGCACACACACACAGCTGCTGCTCTGGCAGATTTCATCTCTGCGATCTATTAAATATCTGCTGTTATACCTGACTCTCTCTCTCTCTCTCTCTCTCTCTCTCTCTCTCTCTCTGTCTCAGGAAAATCTGGTAAGGACCAAGCTCACTCCGAACCCCTCTGCCATATTTCAAGGTGGATCCAGGGTCTTCAACATCTGAAATGTTCCCAAACCTTCTACTTTCTTTCATTTATTTTTCAGTTTTAAATGGAATCAATGGGAATGATTTCAGTCGATTCCAACACAAGAATCTATGCAAGAGAAAGTAACATTGTGAAGCCTGCAGAGCTGCAGCGTGCTGACAGACAACCCCTCCTTTACCTTCCTGTCCCTGTTGCTTTTGAAATGAATATGCATGTAACAAAATAGTTTTTTTCTGCAGTGACGAATGCACAAAAAAAAACTGGCTGCTCTGTGTGTTTGTATGTGAGAGTCTGTTTGTGTGTGTGTGTGTGTGTGTGTGTGCACCTGCTGATGTGTCCTTTTGTTGTTCAGTCTGCTCTGTTCATGAGTGAAGCGGATGGTCATTAAATGCTTCCATGCAGACCCTTGGTGTTGCTAGAAAATCTGCTTGAAAATCTGTTATTTATTTTATTGGTATTAGTTTGCTATTTTGAGGAAGTGTCGTTTAGTTTATCATTTTGTAAATCTATTGTTAAAGAAGAAAAGCAAGTAAACAAACTGTAAGTGAAAAAATCAATAAAAGAATGTTAAGTTCTTCACACTTTCTATCAGATGTCACTGGGCTCCTTTTTCCTTGTATCACACTTCGGTCAGTGTTCGAGGTCAATCAGATGATTGTATTAATAAAGTGGTATAGCTATGAATTAGTATTTTACAGATAATGAAATGTTAGATTTTTAAAAGGGAAACAAACAACAACAAAAAAAGATTTGAAGAAACAAACATATTTTGTTGGGGCTATATGTAACTTTCAAAAATACTGCATTTGTAGTGATACCGCATGGCCTTTAGGGGAACTGCACCAGTAACCTGTTGCTCACTCTCCCTCGCGTGCTCGTCATACGTGCTCGTACGTACACAAACGAGCATCATCATCGGCCGTGAAACACTGGATATTTACCAGCATAATGTTTACAGAGGAGGTAAATGGTCATACACAGGTGAAAGTCTGTGAAGGAGTCTGTGGTGTGCTTAACAGTGGTGGTTCTAGACCACTTTTACTGAGGGGGTCAAACTGGGGCCAGTTGTTTAGTCAGAGGGGAATATTAAACCCAAGTGAAAAATAGACAAAGATGATCACTTTAAAATATATATATAGATATTATGCCAAATAATAGCGCACATCATAAAATACCATGATTTATATTTGTTTCAGTAGCAGTATTTAAAATTAGATTGTGAGTCCGGTTGTTGAGTCAAATATTAGGGGGGGGTTCTTCCTTTTGGAGGGGTGGCCCCAAGCCCCAAGGGGACTAAGCTCAGTGTTACAGGGGCACTGGCCCCTGCCTAGAACAGCCCATGGTGCTTAAGGCGGTCATTTTTTTTCCATGGAACAGATTCCATATTAGATTCATTCTCCATCCTACAAACGACAGTCTCTGCAGGCACTGGCTGAGAGCAGGAGTGTGTGATGAGTTTGTCCGCCTTTGAGAGCTCTTAGGGCGGATAGAAGTGTGTGGAAGGCGGCCTCTGGCTGTAGCGGGAGTGTGTGATGAGTTTGTACTGTTGATCTCTGTAAATGGAGCGGAGTGAGGAGGACGTTGAGAACATGCATAAGATGCCACTTCCTGGAGCTTTCGCAGAAAATACGACGAAATACTTTTTATACAGGCAACACAGATAGACAGTGAACATCTACTTTTTCACATCAGTTAACCGTTCGCTTATTAATGGGCGATTAAAAACGATTTATACATGTAATAAGTTACATATAGAACCTTTAAGTTGTCTCGGCTGCCAGCTGTGCTGCATTTTGTTATTGATGGCTTATAAATGTAACACAGCCCTTTTACTCTTCAAGTCACGTATTATCCTCCTTTTCAACAAGTTGAAAAAAGTCTCAGAGCTCCCCAAAACATGTCTGTGAAGTTTCTTGCTAAAATCCATTCTGAGTTTGTATTTTAGCATGCCTTTAAGCCCCTCTAATTTAAAAGAAGGCAGACTCAGAGGGCAGAACAAACAACTAGCTGACACCTGGGGAGGGGTTACTGCCCTTTGTGATGTCATGAAGGGAAAATCTCCTGACAGCCTGTTTGAGAACACATTTTCTGAAAAGTGGAGCAGGCTAAAAGACGGAGAGGATGGACTTTTCTCATAATTGGGGGGTTAGTAGACAGACTAGGGACACACGGGTGAAGTGTGTTTTGCATTATACGTGACCTTGAAGACAGTATTGCACAAATAACATCTACCAGTAAATAAGTAAACCGCATTTTTTGGGGTTTATTACAAAAATATTGATTGTATTTTTGGTTTGCACAGAAACATGAAAATACAACGTTAAGGTTCTCCTACTCTCATTTGTTTGAACAGGCATCACTACCTCTCACAACAATCACTTCCATTCAATCAATCATCCATGTATTAACATTATGCAAAGCTCCACATTAAACAGAATCACACACACACACACACACACACACACACACACACACACACACACACACACACACACACACACACACACACACACACACACACACACACACACACACACACACACACACACACACACACACACACACACACACACACACACACACACACACACACACACACACACACACACACACACACACACACACACACACACACACACACACACACACACACACACACACACACACACACACACACACACACACACACACACACACACACTTTTCATTCTGTACTGACTACATCCACTGGTATCCCACACATATTCATACACACTCACTGTTGTTAGCGCAATGTTAATGTTCTTATTTATACAAGCTTAAAAAAACTAAACAGGATTTGACAACACCATCCATTTCATATTGGTCATATTTTTCATGATTGATACATTATGGCTGTTTAACAGAACACTTAAAAGTACTTTCAACTGGATGCCAAACCCGGTTCATGAAGAAGAGACGATAAATATTGAGAGTCATTTCTTGAACTCGTGACAGTATGATTCCTTTCACTGACCTAAACAGACGTGACTTTTCCAAACACACTTGATGAAGATCTCAGTGACATGATCTGTCTGCAACTTAGAAATTAGAAACATGAGTCAGTTACTTTCTTCCGAAGGGCCTCAGACAGCAGCACTATGAGCCGTAATTACCTCTGCCAGGTGACTGAAACTTGAAAGAGCGTCTGTTTCTGCACGACTTCCAACACTCACATGTTCATCAGGGTGTCCCATTTGCTGCATTTCTGTTCTTTTTCTACTTTAGCTGGTAAACTTGCTCCCAGTTCAGGGAGACATGACAGCTGCCTGATGTTATTATTCAGCCCTGTAAGTTAAAACTTTCATAATTAAAACTTGTTCTGAGGTGAGAGCACGTCAGCCTCTCAAATCAATTAACATGGGTCCCATTGTGCTTTTTCACACGATACATTAGGAGATAAATGTTAAAATATACCTCAGGTATAAGAAACATTTGTCATTCTGCTGCTGTGTGGAGCAGAGCCCTTGCTGTGACCAGGTGACTGGAAGCAAGACACGAGTTATTACTGCACAACCTAAGCCCACATCCAGAAGTGAATCTTCTTGTGGTGGATTCTCTGTAAGAAGCAGCTTTTCTCCATTCGGCCTCAGTTTTCTTTAGACATGTAACCCATGTGTGTGTTGGTGAGGAAGTCACAGGTGGGGATGCTACTGACCGCCTGGTGGATGTTCATGGCTGAGATCTCTCTTGGAGCCCTGCAAATGCCAAACGGTTCAAAGTTAGGATCCTCAGCATTACTCTATGCAGGGTAATGTGTTTCATTCTGCCTGGGACATCATGGGTTAGAGTATGAATATTCATAACTGCTTGTTATCAGCTTCTTCGTTACAGAAAGTCCTTCTCTGAATCAATCTATCAGTTCAGTGATGTCCTACATCATTAAAAAACAATCTACTGTAGGCAATCACACAATTAATGTTTGCAAAAAAAATGCAACAAAACTTAAAATTAGCACTTTCTTGTTTTCTTCACGTATATTGTAGATTTACAAGTAAGCCCAATACACACGTATTACACATATTACACAAATACGCTGTGTTTGTAAAATATTTGTAAAAGTATTGGTCTTTGAATAGTCTTTCATTTCAAAACAGCCAATCATTATAGTCATCACCAAATATGTCCTTTCTACTTTGTCTCACCCCCTGAGTCAATTTGTTCCAACTTAAGACCTAAATCTTTAGTCAACAACTCACAAATACAAAATGATTTTAAAAAAAGGCTGACGATATCTGTGAACTCACACAGGAGCTAAAAAAACCCTTTGCTTGGGTTGATTAATACACATTAGGCCCTCTAATGAGCACTGTGTGTGGGACTGACTCAAACTGCAGGGGCCATGTTTTCACCAAAATAATGATGTCATCCAGTGGAATGGTTATATTTAGTGATGTGTTTGAAAGATCTGTTTATAAATATAAAGATCTCATATATTCAGTATATTGACTCTGTATATCTGGAGTATCTGTTTATTCAATATAATGTTTCTTTGTTGTGAAAAAGCTTAAAATAACCAGAGCAACAATCTGCAAGCTTGGACAAGCTCCAGGTATGCTGAATGTGATAGAAATTTAAAAAATGGGAGCACTAAGCAGGTTGCATGTTAGAGAGGGTAGAAAAAAAGAAAAGAGGCTGACCTGTTCTGAGGGGATTTGGCGTAGGCCCCAGCCAGCGCTTCTCTCAGGACGTCACTGGCAAACTGTTCAGTAGCCTGCAGTTAACACACACACACACACACACACACACACACACACACACACACACACACACACACACACACACACACACACACACACACACACACACACACACACACACACACACACACACACACACACACACACACACACACACACACACACACACACACACACACACACACACACACACACACACACACACACACACACACACACACACCATTAGTCACAAAGAAAACCCACTCTCTGAACAGTACAAGGTGAAACACGCAATACTGTGCAGGTGTACTTTTCATACACATAGTAAATTTATCATTGTAGTCAAGGGTATGCTGGGGTAATGATGAGCTACTGTGAAAAGAACAACTTTTTTCTCCGTTCTGGCCTTTTTAGTGACTGACCTTCAGAATCATGGCTTCTAAAACAGGAGCAAACACGTTCTTCTCCACCTCAACCGGCTGGAAGGTTACACCAATCTGAGGGAGACAGACAAGGAATCATATAAAAATAGTAAAACAGTTCCTTAAAACTGCAAAATAGCAAGAACTTAGAGGTACACGAGCAAAACACTGCCGAAATGTTCACTTCCAGAAAGGCTCCTGACCTGCTGAGCTGTTTCACTGACAAACTGAGATGACATGCAGGGGCCCAGGAAGAATTTTGGCTCCACGTCGGCCTCCTGCTCCTCCTCTTTGACCTTCAGTTTCTGGCAGGGAGGAGTGACGGTGACTATGTCTACTATCTCGTTGTCTGCCTCCTCGGGTTCGGTCTTCAGCAGAGCTTGCATCTGCTCCAGCCGCAGCACCAGTTCCTCGCAGCTGCTCAGGGTCGTTGGGCACTCTGTGAAACATAGTCAAATGCACATTAAACGCACCATTTCACAAAAGCAGAAACAGCCCCTACATCAGTATTTCACTCAGCGGCTTCATGTGTGGCTGTGTATAAATCAAGATATTTGTGCAAGAAGGCGGGGTGAGGGGAACACAAACACAGATAATCATTTTGTCTGGCTCAGCCAGTGTGTGACTCACTGAGATAAGCAGCCCAGTCTCTCACCCTTTACAGACAAAAGATGGAATTAATGAGGAGCCCCTGAGTGTAAACAACACACTGCTGTAACACAAACACTGAGGCTGCACATTTGCCTCCCCTAAACACTACTGGACTGCAAAAACCACAACTGGACACACTGGTAGCTGAAGAAGCAGTTCACCCACTCATGAGACTTGGAGAGGATAAAATATTGATCCAAAACTAAAATGAGCAGAATGTCAAAGTGCAAATACACGAAATAAAATCTTGAAGAAGCCACGCACCACAAACGCTCACGAACTCACCAGGCTCGTTGTCGATCTGCGTGAGGATGTCCTCGATGGACTCGTCGTCTGTCCTGCGCTGAGGCTCGAGGTCAGGCGGCGTGTAGCCCCTTTGCCGACACCACTGCACCACCTCTCTGGTCTTGGGGGGAGTGAGGGCTTGCAGCCGGGGGGAGCGGTCCAATACATCCTGGACAACACGCTTTACAGCCACAGCTCGCTGAAGCTAAACATGAAGATATGAATGATATGAAACCGTCAGATGTGGATGGTTTAATAATGCACAGTCTTTAACATTTTAAAACTGCAAAGCCCTCTGTCCCTTTACTAAATTAGTGACAAGTAGATATAAATATCTTTGTCTGGTCTCAGCTAAGAGCCTTTTACAGCAGAGGAAAAAGAGAACAGTCAGCTAAGACATGGGCCGGTCTGTATGAGCTATTGATGAACCCATTAAGATGAGATAAGAGAAGATAACCAGGCATAGATACACATCTGACCGGATAGATGGGAAGACATGATGCAAGCAGAAAGCTCGCTGAGTCAGGTGTCCAGCACTGAGCACCAAGACAGATTACAACCAAGACAGATTACACGGACAAAAAAACTGCAAACAATGCAAATTATCACTGGCAATGAAGATGCCCCTCACACTGAAACATGAAGGGTGGATGCTGCGGCTGCTGTCGCGTAGAGACATGAAAACATTAAAGGGGACACATGACAAATCCACTTTTACAGTGTTTTTCAACATATATTTAGGTAACAGACCCACAAAAGTGTCTACAGACCCACAAAATTTGAAATAAACCCATCCAGTCCTTTGTGGTCTGCATAAGTCTTACAACACAGAGAAAATGCTCTGTTTCAAATTTGCTCAACTTGTGACATCACAGTGGGATTCTGGTAGAAAAAATACCCTCCCCTCCACTGATATCTCCACCGTTGGACTCCACCCCAGTAGGAGTGATGTCTATTGGGAAAACTCAGGGTGGGGACTCATTGCATTTAAAGAGACACACACACCAAAACGGAGCACTCTGAGAGAGCTGGTTTATACAGGGTCACAAACCTCCTCTGGTGCTTGATTCGTGTTATATTCATTATATTCATATTCACTCGCCTTGTGTAGGGAAGCTGTCCATTAATGAGGTAGCAAAACTAAGTTAAGGCAGAATAAAATCAGCCTGAACCAGCTGCACAAAACAGTCAGACCACAATCATTGTAAGGAGGAACGTAACACGTAACGTCACTCTCTTCACCTGTAGAGCATACAGGCATAACCTGGGACATGTAGAATACACGAGTGGTAGAGAGTGAGTGCAATTCATCCACTAGTTAACGATTTCAGATCTTTGAGATCTTATATGAATAAAAACGAAATTCAAAGTCTCGCGGGTCAACATTTTAAAGGCTTTATATGCGATTTTTCACACTTCAATGTAATAGAAATCAATGGGTGTAACACTGTCTGTGATGCTTTCCGAGTCCTATCTTCAGTTTGTTTATATCGCCAGGCCGGCCGGCCAACTCATCCCCTTGCGTATAAAAGTTGTTTAATTGAGGGACTAGAGAAAAGAAAAATAACATACTGTACTCACTGCTTAACTGTGTTTCTAGATTACGCTCATTTCGGGTAAATTTACATGCAGTGTGAAGATACGAGCATAATAAAGATCACTAGGATTAGCATGCTAACACAACAATTCACCGCAAGTTGTTTTAGTTTCATGCTGGTGCTCAAGGGCGACATCTGCTGGATCAAAAAAATTGCATATAAAACCTTCAGAATCAGAATCAGAATCAGATCCCTGGTCTCCATTTTTCGTTGAAAATCTGTCTTCACAGCTGATTTATAAGCAGTTTGACTCCACTGACGCTTTGTAATCACTCAACAGGTGTTAATAACAGCATTCAATATGTGCACATATGCAGAGAAAACAACAAAAACTCACCTCTGACGCTCTGCGCTTGCCAATATTCCAGGAATAATACTGCTCTGTTGAAGCGGCACAGAATGGATGGGAGTCTTCAGCTGATTGAGCAAAGAAAGATAGAATTTAAAACCTTTCAAAACACACTGGATTAGCCTTCATCTATTGTGATTGTGTTGCAGGCGAGCTTACTTACTCTTTTCGGGCACAATCAGGGGGAACTTCTTCACCACATGTGTCAACAGCTGCATCATGGTCTCTATGTGCTCGGTGCTGAAGAGGAAAGCACAAGTGTCCAGTGTACCAGCAAATTATTTAGGGTTAGGGATATACCGGCACTGTCTTTTACATTCATGCATGAAGGCTCCCTCATGTCCCCTGCGTCCGTTTGGTACATCAGATATCGACGGCCTCAAAAATTAACGCAAGAAGCAAGATTGAGTAGAGACATGAAAGGCAGGTAAATGTAGAGGCAGAAGGGATGTGACAGAATCAACACAGCAGCAGGGACAAACACGGCTGAAAGTATTGGAGATAAGCTGATATACCAAGTCTACAATAATCAACATTTGTATGATGCATCATTGCTACTGCACAGCTACAAAACATGCCTGTCAAACTAGCTAGAGACATCAAAGTTCTGTTTCGGAGGTGGAAAACAGCAAAACTAAACAGTTTTACTAAAAGTCTGGCGCTTCGTTTAAACGAGTAACCCAGTAAACTGGTGACTTCCAGCGAAATCCGTCTGTGGCTTCAATAGTGTTTCTTTCGTTTTTAATGTAATACATATCTGAGAAGTTAATTTTGACATTATTTTGACATTAGCGGGGACTCTTTCTGTTTTCAACAGCTACTGTAACTGTGACATACAGAGGAATTCTGCTGAAAGTCACCATTGAACAGAGTCACTTGTTAAACCGAAAAAACACTGGTTCCGTTGCATCTGTGTACAGAATAAATTGTTGGAGAAACTGAGAGGGGATAGTGCTGACGGTGTTTTCTGTCCACTGGTCATCAGCCGTCTGAGCTGATCTGATGTTATTATTGATTACTGATGTTAGTCCTGATCTCATAATTAGCACAATATTAACCCCCTCGAGTGTCGTCATGTCTGTTTTCAATTCACATCCGGGTACTTGTATACAGCCTGAGCTCTCTGGTGTGCCCTCTAGCAGTATCTTCCAGACAGTCAAAATATACATACAATTATGTTAATGATGCAGCTGCTTGTGTGTGTGAACCCAACTTTAAACAGCTAGTATATCTACAGCTGAATACTCTCCACTATTATGCTGAAAGCTATGTGATCTATGTTGCTGAAAATTAACCAGCGAGGTTAAAATGGAAAAGGCAAAAAAAGGGGGGGGAGAACAGTAGAAGTGACATGCTGATTTGTATCACTCTTACTTGATCAGGTCATGTGCAGCGTTATCTGCTCCTTGCTCTTGCTTGACTGTGGTAGATGCAGAGGCAACATGGACAGGAGCGGTCACTGGGGGCGACGGAGCAGCTGTGACAGCTGTGCCAGCACCTGGCTCTGTTTTTACTGAGTAAGGAGAGAGAGAGCAGAGAGAGAGCAGAGAGCGAGAGAGAGAGAGAGAGATTAATTCCAACAAATCCACTATTAAACTACATTTTATTTTGAAGGGTCACATGTTTCATCGAAATAAAATTAAACTTTTCTGCCACATTTATAAGACTATTTGGACTGAGTGGGACAAATAGAGATTGGGAATAAAAGATAGAAAAAGTGAGGAGAGTGGGTAGAGTGAAAGTGGACCCCTCTCACCTTGTGCCAGAGGCAGTGCAAGGCAGGGGGACGCGCGGCTGACAGGACTTGGGGAGGCTCCAGCTCCAGTCGCCCCAGGGAGAGTGGAGGATGAGGGAGAAGCAGTACTGGAGACTGGGCCTTTAGACACCACTATACACAGAAGAAATCACACACACACAAACACACACACACACAAATACACAGGATGGATCAATGGCCCATTAGGTAAATGTTTTTAAAGATGAAAAATGGTAGAGAAGGGGGAAGCATGCTTGAGCATCATACAGAGATAAATCAGGATATAGTCAAAACAAACTCAGTTCAGAGAACCAACTGAGTCAATCCTGTATACACTACTAAAGTATAACACTCTTAAAATCTTTTGAGAAACATGCTATATTTCAGAATTTAGTGTCCAGAGACGTGGTGTAAAAAATGCAGCACATAAACAAAGCGAACAACGTCAATGCTGCTTCATGTTTTATTCAAATCATCTATCTACTGCCTTTTATATACTACAAAAAGTGATTTGGATTAGAGTTGTTTTTTACAGGAATGCACACATTTATTTAGGTCAAAACAGACACATCAGATGAACTAAATGATAAGGCAGATTGTGCAAACAAATGCTGTCTTAGTTAAAATCACCTTTCCCCACTGGCATTAGTATGGTCTGCAGCCCTCCAGAGCCTGTACCCACTGCCAGCTGCTTGAGCTGGTTGGCAGGGATGGTTAGGACTGTCTGCTGGGAGCTGGATCCTCCAGAGTGGATCTTCAACATACCTGAACACAACAAATTAAAAGGAAATATGACGATGAACCAAAGTGCTTCTTGAAAAAGTCTAAACATTTAGGTTTCTCTCTGCATACCAGAGAGAGTTGCACCTGTCTTCCCTCCTCCTGCCGCCATTCCGCCAACTAATGAAGCTCCAGTGACCAAAGGCGTGCCGCCACTTTTAGGTACACCCACCACTGTCCCCACCCCTGCACCCTTGGACATGCTGATGACTGGCATGTTGGTAATGCCCTTGGAAACTGTAACCACAGCCCCTGTGGAACTCGTGGCACCCTTTGTCATGGTGGCAGAGCTGCCAACACCCTTCACCAAGGTAGCCACCGCCGCCTTGGACAGGCTGCCTCCGGCGGCCGCACTGGCACTCTTAGCTGCACTGATTACTGCTGCTTGGTTTGCTGCCACCAGGAGAGAGTGGTGCTGAGAGGAAGACTTTCCAGCATCTGCAGCCTGCACAGAACACACAAACATACATACACATCTATCAGCCAGTAAATTAACAGAAACACTTTGACAGCTGACTCAGCCAAAAGTACAGAAAAGACAAAAGAGTACAAACGGGGCTCTATATTATTGATGTTGTTCTATTGTGTGTATTACATGTTTTTCCTTGTAACATCACAGTCATAACAATTATCTATATTATTAAAAAATAAGAAATATATGAGGACATGAAGCTCAATTCAAAATACCGTACATGTTATAGTTTACTGTCTACTTTGTCCAGTGTGTTTTTCAGTGCCATGCCACTCTCAGAGTTAGATGTGCCATTCAGGTCACTGACTTCATGGATTGCTCGAAGACAAAAGAGTAACTACGCCCCTCCTTAAAATCCCTAAAAATCTGATTAACCATCCTGAAAGGGAAGTTTGTCCAATAGATGTTGTGCAGCGATGTTTACCTCTTGTTTTTACAGCAACATCCACAGAGCAGTGAAGTGTTTTTTTTTCTGTTACATACTGTAAACATGTTTGTTTTTATGGGTTGTAGCCTTTAGGAAGTGGTTTTTTTGTGTGTGTGCTTCTGTTTCTCAAGTTAATGAGGTCTGGCCAATGACTTTGAAGCTGTAAGACCACTGTGGTTACTGCTAAGAGCTCCTCTCACATCTCAACATTCAAACTCTTCGCTCTTGAAGACAAATACAACACCCAGTAGGTTTACATGCACAGCAAGTTGTGCTACCGTTGTAGCTTAACAATTGGACTACTGTTCTTTTCCCAGTATACAAGCACAGGAGGAGAGTTAATTTATTGACGGAAGCATGTCCAACGCCATTACGGTAGGAGGTGATCTGCCCCCTTTCAGCTAGTTACTTCTTCTGGTTGACAGATTATATCACATACCAAACCACCAACAAAAAAGTAAGCAATTGGCATCCAACCATCGTCTTCAATATGTTTAACTTCTTCTGATATCACAACATGAACTGTGACTCCTTGTCTGTCCAAAAATGTGCTGTTCTCACTCAAGCACTCGCCATGTTGTCGTCATGGCACTGGAAAACACACTGGATCAGCTTTCTTCTACTTCTTTTTTTTTCTTATGGAAAAGCAGAAAGTTTGCCGAACAAATTATCGTTAAATAAACTGTCAAACTAGTTATTTTTACTTGGAAATAGGAAGTCATATTTTCAAACTGTACTTTTACTGGTTATTCATCTGGGGTACTTAAACAAAACAAATGAAAACAAGCTCAATAAATCACTTCAAGAAAAAAGCAGCTGTATGGAGGAACAAAACTATAACGGCTGCTGATAAACTCGCCTGTTGTAGGCTTGCTGCAGCTGCTGCAGCGCTCACAGAGCTGGGGGTGGAGCTAGCAGCAGTGATGACTCCGCCTGTCATCCTCAATGTAGTCGTCCCCGGCTTGGACAAGTGACCTGCTGCAGCCGCTGTGACCGTCTTCACCGAGCCGTCAGATAACTTCACCTGTGTACCCTGGGAGCCGCCCACCACCTGTCAATCACATGAAGGCACAGTAATGGATTACACATAACAAATTTAAACCCAATGAAAAGCCAGTGAATATCTTGAAGCTCTTAACCATAGCAAAACTTGGATTGAAGTGTTAACAGTAAAAGGACAGTTAGGAGTGATATCAACAGCTGTCATTATTATTATTGAGGACACAGTAAAGTTATGAACTCTGCCTTGTTACTCATACTGACCTGAGCCAGGATGGCCGCCTTCTGACCAGCTGTCACCCGAATGGCCTGCTGGGTAACATTTGCTGGAGATGATGCTGCGTGACCTGCTGAACTGGAGGCTCCCTGCTTCCCTGAACCCGCTGCTGGCTGGCCGACCAGAAATGTTCCCTGTTTAACATGGACAGTATGAGGCTCAGGGTCATAAAGAGTAAAGGTAAACCACATCAAATTAACAATTAGTTAACACTATTATGCTATAGTGTACATCTGTGTGGGTGTGTCTTCATGTGTGTGTGCGCACAGGGACATATACTTTTAGCTGCTGCAGGATATTTATGACATTTATTCAATAACAAACGTTTACAATTTTTTTATATGAAGGATGATTAGGATACACAGTCTGTAATGATACTTAAAATGTAGTGTGGAAAAACTCTGCATTATATGCTGTGAGCCAAATGCACAGACAGCACTGTTCTAAAGCCGACTGCAGGATCAATGCAGCGCTAATGAATGTGTCTTACTAAAAACACACCAGGCTCATCCTCTCTCTGCTAGAATACAAAAAAACTCAGAGTCACCACGGAGACAAAAGACATTTGCATATTGTGTGCACAAGTTGTGTAGAAGAAAATCTCAAACATATATTTTTTCAGCATTGAAAAGAAAATGTGAAAGTTTTCAAAAGGCTCTGATCAAGAACATGATGCAATGCTTAAATCATGCGGCAGATATTCATATCAAACAAAAACCAGAACCCACAACGAAAACACAGGACATCAAAGAGAAAAATACCTATATTAGAATTTGATTGTCTGTTATGTTCGTACTATAGCTTGAATGCATTTCCACCCACCTGTGGGGTCTGTTTGAGGATGTAGGAAGTGTAGGAGAGGTTTGAAGGCAGACTGCTTGAAGAAGAAGAGGAGGAAGTCTGAGAGCCCCCAGCGCCTGCTGACGAGCTGCTCTGGGACTGCTGACCTAAATTACAGACAACCACATTCACATCAGCCTCAAATCTGAAAAAACAATCCTGTTATTCTTTATACCTGAAATCACAGCTCATCTATTCATTTTAGTCATTTAAACGGACATTTCTAAAGCAGGGATACGTTTAGTAATGTTGATTTTTCTATGTAAATTAGTACTTTAGATAAAGAATGGGATGCTGCTGAATCTCATCTCAATATGACAAGAAGTGTGTTGCATGAGGCATTTTAGCTCTAAAGTGCAACATTAAAGAAACTGCTGGAAGAAACCGATGACTACCAGTGACTCACTGTCCAGAAGGTAGAGTTGCAGACATTATCTGTAAGTCACTTCAGCAGTGGCTCTCTTTCTGTCACCAAAATTTTAGGAGCCAGAAGCAATAAGGTTTTTTAATACAGCTATCTTCAGCTTCAGGAAAAGAAGGGAAATGTCAAGGCAAAAGTAATCCAGCTTGGGGCACCGAGCCCAGATACTGAATCACCTGCACACTCATGTATAAGTGCCAGTTGGTCTAAAACCCTTCCCCAAAGCTGTTCATGTTAAACGTCTATGTTAGAGACAAACAAGTTAACAAATCATCTGTCTTAACAGCCATAGATTATAAAAAAGTCAGCTTGTCAACATAGTAACAAACTGTCAGCTACTTTTAATGGTGGAGGTGAAAGAGGGTCCCCTCAGGTTAATCAGGAACACATACACATGTACGACACAAGCCTTCAATTTGACTCAAATTAGAACAAAAAACAAAACCATGTTTTATCAGTTTGTGTCACCTGTTCCAGAAGTACTGGAAATGAATCTTTAGCGATTAACTCCCAATCATCCTCATTCATATTGCAAGACTCTGATAATGATGCCCTGCTCCAATAAACTTGAAGAGCTGGCATTACACAAGCAGATGAAACAAGCAGGTCCCAGAACTTCACAGAGCACTTTGGAAGAGGTGGCAAGTTTCAAACTGGCCTGTCAGGAATTCTCAGACTGAACTGGTCTTCAGTTTTACAGGGTTGTTCAAAGCCAGTATGTTGCTACACAAGCTTGTTATGAACCATTGGTCTACAACGAGTCTGCTGAGTAACAAATAAACTCAAGTGTGTTGGATATTGTCAAGCATGAGCCAACACTAGAGATGTTTTCCCCAATGTCAGCACTTAAAAAGATAAATAACGGATGCAGGGTGTCTCACCTGCACTGGAGGCACGGAGGATGGCTCCCTGAGGGATGAGAAGCAGCTTTCCCTTCCCCGAGGGGTTTTTACTGTTGGTGGTTAGGTAGAGCTTTGTTCCTGGAGGCAAATTAGCTAAGTTGGCCAGGTTGTTGGCTGGCAGCTGAAGCGTGGCCATCACTAAAGATATACATGGAAAGAAAAACATATTTAGGCACACAACCCTGAACTTGTAATGGAAATTTCTGAATAGAAACTGGTCTTATTATAAACAATTAATAGGTTTATGTTGGCTAAATACATTTTAATGATGTTTAATAATATGTACACTACATAGTCTGTGTATTATAATCAGAAAAAGTGTATTGTTGTGCAGAAAATATATTTGTAATGTATTAAGTTATTAATTCAAAAACTGAAGAAAAATGGTGCTTCCTCATTGCCACATGAACCTTTGCATGAAGTGACCTTGTATGAGTGTGAACTCTGACCTCCACTCTTGCCAGCTGAACCTCCAGCTGCCTTTGCAGCAGCTTGCTGACCAGAGATGCTTCCTGCTCCACTGACGATGGCTTTAGCGACACCTTGAGCCAAAACCTGTTTCCCACTCATCACCTTGGAGACAGAGGGGTTACCCTTGGCAACCAGAATCTGTCCGCTGCTGATGGCCACCTGTTTGACCGCAGACTGGAGTGTGGAGCTAACAGGGATGCCTAACATCTAGAAATGAGTAAAGTTGGGTTTTTTTTGAGTATCTTCTCCTTCTGACATCATAGTGAATATATCAAAATTTTAACATTGAATAGTTTGCGAGTATCTGGGGGGAGGATGCAAGTCAGACCTTGCCAGTTGTGGCTCCCACGGGCCCTCCTGCCTGTTTCTGAGCCGACATGGAGATCATGTGACCTCCCTTCACTGCGACAAACTGGTGAGCTGCTGTAGCAGCAGGTTGCTGCTGGCTGGTTACTGTGGAAACCATCTGCTGCTGCTGTGTGGAAACTTCCCCAGGCTCCTGCTTAATAATAACCTGAACAGGGAAACAAGAATTTTTACAAAAAAGGACAGAGTGCCTTGAAACCACAACAAGTTGCAAATACTGCAGCTGCTTTATTGGTCTACATTTGCTTCCTTATTAAAAAATAAAATTTTAATGAGATAGATTCTTGAATTATAACTAAGTTCCCCCAATTTCTTCAAAGAGGCTATAGGCATCAGAGCTGGGAGAATACATTTGTTTCTCAATATTTTTTTTTTTTAAATTGGCATCATTTATTCATCAAGGAGATGTTTTTATGTTTCCCATATGTGCTTGCATTTACTGCTATAGCAGAGGCCCCTACAGAGAACGCTGCTGTGATGAAACAGACATATCAAGTGAAATCGTATTTCAATCATTGTGGATGGTGAGAGGATGGTGAGCATGAGTGGGAGGATTTTACACCGCAGTATTGACATTGTGTGAAACAGAACCATGAAATTCTCTCTGCACCCCCATCTATCATCAGACTGATGTCCCATTTAAATAGCCTGCCAAGGCACTCACAACAGCTGAAGATAGCACCCCTGACTTCTATTAATACCTACCTGCTTTGTTAAAGACACAGACACTACAGAAAGGGACCCTCTTTAGAGTGGTGGGAACAGATCAGTAAATAGAGATGCTTTAAGCCATCTGATTCCCTGTTAAGGAATGAAACTGTTTAAAATGCTGCCAACTCACCTTCATCCCTGAGGAGAGGAAGGTGCCAGTGTGAACTTTAGGGGCCGGAGAGCGAGAGCCATGTGCAGCAGACTGTTTGGCTGAGGGGCTTCCTGTGGAGTAAATTTACACAAAAAGACACAATAAGATATAAAAAGAGATGACCGTTCTCCTCATGGGTCACTGCAGCTCCTGCCATCCTTTCCACAGACATTAGGGCCACTGTGGTGCAAGGTGACTGTTACCTGCCAGGGTCACTGAATTTTGGTGTTAAAGTCAGAGCTTTGGCTACATCTGCATTTCTGCTGTTGAAGTTTCATTCTTTACCTACTGCTGTAAAATCTGTTCTATACCAGGGTTGTTGAATCAGCCACAACACCCACATCAACCTCATCCAGCTTGATAAAACATCACTTAAGAGCCCTCCTGCCCTGCTGGCAGATCTGCTTAAGCTGTGCATTAGTGCAGGAAGTGTGGGAGGGGCTAAGAGAGAGTGAGAACTACAGAGGAAAGAGCACCTTAGTGTTATAAGACATGACACTGCTGATGTGAATCAACAGCGCTGTAGATTAGTGCACACCTTGTTTACAGACATACACACACACACACACACACACACACACACACACACACACACACACACACACACACACACACACACACATATAACCACAAACAAAACTTGATGGGAGTGTGGGGTTTGATGCTCCTAAACTGGCCATGAAACAGAGCCGCTCAGTCACCATGGAAACCTCTCACCCAGCATCTATCCTGCTTGCTCACAAACACGTCATAATTTATGAGCACAAAACAGATACAAAAAGAGACGCATGGATGAAGAGAAAGAGAAAATAAACAGATGGTATGGAGTACAATGAGCTGGATAAAAATGGGGATACAAGAAGATGAAAATGAGGAAAAGTACCAAAATAGGGATAGAAAAACAGAGGAGCCTAGGGGGTATTGTGTATAATCTTCTCTGCTTCAGAGCGCATTTCTAACAGCCATTTTTACATTTGTATGTGGGCAGCTCAGATACTGCTTCTAGATTTTGTTGCAGGTCCACATCCGATTTCAAACGGCACTTTGACACTGAGTGGGAGTGGGAGTACCTGCGGAGGTGGCGGATGAGGAAGTCATGCCGATCACCTGGCCTGGCTTGTCGACAATGATGTAAGGGTTGTTGAGCACTGACGAAGAGCTCTGCTTGCTGTGGACCGGGGTAGAGGTGGTGGGGGTGCGAGGCAGAGGGGAGTGGCTTGGGGTGGAGATGGGAGACCCTATGAGGAAGAAATAGAAATGACTATTAGATGGAAATCAAGTTGGTCAACAGTTTTCTATTTGTAGAATATGAAATAAAGAAATGGGCTATTTTTCCAAAAAGATGACATTGAAGTTTGTAGAGCTGCTTAAAATTCTTAAATTTGAGTGATATAAAACAAAATCACAAAGTGTCTTATTCGAAGATGGGGATTTAAAAAAAACTATTTTAGAATTACGGTGAAACTGCCACAAAAAGGAAATATTTACCTGAAACTATTTTGCAGCTCATGGTGATAGGTTGGAACGATTTCCCAGGAGACTCGGTGGGGCTTGGTGGCTGTCCTTGTGGGACAATCTTACAGCTTGCTGTGATCGGCTGGAAGGCTGAATTGCCAGGGGAACCCAGAGTGATCCTGTCACTGACTTTGGGGCGGGTTGGGGTACGTTCACCTGCGGCGAGGAGGGAGCTATGGCCGCCTGCAGACCTTCCTGCCTCTGCCTTGATAAAAGCTGGAAGAAAATGGGAGATCAAATCAATTTTACACTCCTTAACAGAATTACAGATGCAGAAAAACAATCAATTATGCTCAGCTTAAATGTAAACATGTCTTTATGATTACATTATAAATGTTTCTGGGTGTACCTTTGTCTGCACTGGGATCATGTGATATGGGAGAACTGGGGCGTCCATAACTTTGGGGCATTGAGGAGGCCAACGTGGGGCTGGCTGCTCTGCGAGTCACCTTGGAGGAAGAGGGCTGAGGGATGTAGTCATCCCCAAGAGAGTTCCTATGGAGCTCCACATCAACCACCTGGAACAGATATAGCACATTTTCAGAGTAAAGCTCAGAGAATAAAGAAACAGTCACTGCAGGAAACAGAGCGAGGAATTATAACTTACAGTTTCTGCCCCAAGTGTCTGCAGTCCTGTGTATGTCCTGTCCAGCTGAAGGAAGAAAAAAAAAAAAAAAAGAGGACAAAATAAGACTTTAAACTTTAGAAGTCTTGAGTCTTAAAACCTAGAGAGTTTAGATTGTAAGAGAAAGTTGTGAACTAGATAACTGAGAGCAACTCTATTATTAGAAGAATATGTGAACACTGCGAGTGGAAGAACCCTGTTTAAAGGAAGGAAGGAAGGGAAGAGGAAAACAAACAGCGTGATGATGAGGTCTGTAATCTGGTCTGACCTTTAGCTGGTGGATGATGTCGATACGTTTGTTGCGAGGGTCTTTGAAGTGGATCTGGATCCTCACAGGAAACTCTCCCCAACCTCGACGTGTTAAATGAAAGGGCGGCTCACTGTGAACAGACGCATTCAGACATCCTTTAATAACTTCATCCAACTGCACATCTGGAGGGGGGAAAAAAAAGTCCATAAAGGATGCATCACAATGTTTCCAACAAAGAAAAAAAAAAACTAAGCTCCCATCTTGGTTTCAGACTCGGACTTAGTTACTAATCTTCTATAATCAATAACTAGACGGGCTCTCATCTTCTTCTTCCTCTTTGAAGCTCAAGGTTTTCAGGCTCACAGAACAGAAAGTGATCCGACTGCCTGCACTTGAAAGGCCGTGTTTATGTGCATGCAAATGATGTTTCTGTTCATATAAACCCAGTGATTGATGCAGTTTTTTTGTTCCTTCTTTTCCTTTCATTCACCCCTTCCTCTACATTCTGTGTCGACTCAGCAGAGAGCATTGGGCCTGTGTGTGGTTCACTAGGAATGAAGACTGCAGTCAGTCAGAGGGAGCTTATGAGCTGCTGCCACGGCAACGTGAGCGTCTTGTCAGCTGAAACAGCCAGGAGGCTACAGCGCAGGATAAGGATTGCCGACTGAAGAAAGAGATCATTTATTCGAAAGCCACGGGAAAAATGTAAATCCTTTGCAACTTTTAGAGGATAAGAACTCAAATGAGACATCTTAATCGCTGAACTCGAGGCTGTGTGACACCTCTCTACACACTTCAGTGCTTTGGGCTGAGGCAAACACTTCACACGCATGTTTTTCCGAGTTTCAGCGCCCTGTTCATGATTTAGGTGTGCCCCCTATTAGTCATACTGTTGTTGACTTGTAGTGTGACTCACTTTACTTAACGTCATAGGCCTTGTCATGTGCGTGTTTACAATCTGGATAATGATTATTATTCATTTGCATCAATAATAACCTGCAGCAAGACTGAGGTTAAGAGTCATTCAACCTAAAATATGACTTTCTACTTTCAGGCATGATTAAATATCCACAAGGGGGCACTGCTTAAAAAATAAGCCTGTTTACTGCTGAGTGTGTGTTACACAATGTGAATATCAGCAGTGTTTTTGCACTTGGAGGCAGATCTGAAATGTGTCCTGAATAAAAGATCAGCTGATGAGGTAAACAGTCTCTTACTCACCCAGGTGTTCCTATCCAAAATTGTTTCCTGGTTTTTCTTTTTTTTTACTTTGCATGTGGTGCATAGAAAGGGGCAGGTAAAAACTGATGACAACAATAATAACACACAATAAGACTAGACATAAACACTGTGTCTATGGACAACACATAACTGGAACAAGTTCATCCCTGTTTCTATGACTTCTGATTTTGCATGAGGGACACATATAAAACAACACCAATGTATTTATAAGAAGAGGGAAGCATTGCTTTTAGAAAATGTGTGTATAGCTGAGTAGTGCTTCCAACACTATGTCTGTCTCAAAAACTTTGAAAAACAGACTGTAACAAACCTGACTTCCACCAGGTCGTTGGGTTTGTAGCTTGGATGCAAGAAGAACCAGACTTTCTTCACAAAGTGATCAATGCTGGGTTCTCTCCTGGAGCCCCGAACATACACCATCCACTTATGGGTAGACTGGTCATTTTCTTCTCGCTTATCTGGGGGAATGTACCTGAGAACGAGGGACAGAGTTGAGAATCAGCCTCAGACGATGGAGAATCGGGAATGAATTAGAAAATGTATGGAGATTGGGTGGGGCAAGAAAGAGGTCTTTAAGGATATACAAGAGTTTAAACAAGGATATGTAGAATTTGCTGGAGGGAAGGTTAGACTCTGAAGGAGCTAGCACTCTTTCTTGGTATTTCACTAATACCCACTTAAAAGGACAGAAGGTAGGAATAGAGGATTAAGGTTCACAGGAAAAGAGTTCCATTTAAAAACAGAGTATTAACAATAAGCCTTGTATGAACATTTAATGCAAACACATCAACACAGCTGTATAAAGAGTCTAATCACACGTTTCCTTTAATGCTCTTGTGTCAGGCTTAGGCCTTCTGGTTATGTACAACTATGCCCTGAAGTCCATTTGAAATGATCTCAGTTACCCCTCTGAGACATGTAGTGTGCATGAGATACATTGGCCCTGTCAGTCAGCCTTCCTAGAATTGACATCGGCTTCATGTTACACTGAACCCAGGGGTCTTTAGGAACTGCCATTTCTCAGGTTCAACAACATCCCAGGGGAAAATAAACCTTGAAAGACAGAACTTTTGAACTGGATCAAGACTGGGCTTGTAGAAAAACATTATGAGTTATGGTTCAGGTCTTCAGTGCACAGTCATGCAAAAACAAGACTATTCTGACTGAGAGGCAAGAATTTAAAACACTTTGACACAGAGATATTTTACATTTAACCTTTTACACATATATAAAAATATTTACCTGAGAGAGATTTCTAAAGTATTCATAAATTGCATTAAAGCCATTAGGAGTCTAAGTTACTTACGATGCCACGACTGTACTTCAGAGCATTTGCTTTACATTTTTTTTGGTAATGAACTCGAATACACAGGAAATTACAACTACAGGGACATGTTATGGCTCGTAGCTCTTTTATAATTTTCACGTATATTGTCAAACTTTTTAAAGGACTCCTTGGGAGTGCTGCTACCAGCAGATATGGTTGCTACCATAGTCATGGTTTTCAGAGAATTAAAGTGATTTTTAAGAATTACATACTTCAGGATTTTAGTCATTCTGACCTATGATTTGTTTAAAATTAAGAAAAGTATTTTTGTGATCTGTAACCCTTTTAACTTAAATTGTAATAATATAAGGGACAAAAAAAGGAAATGTGATGCCAATTGAAACCTACTCATGACTTTCATTAGGCTCCTATTAATCTCTCAATTGGAAATACTTGGTCAACCACTAACAACGTCAAAAATATGACTGAGTTTCTCATACTTTTGCTTAGTTTTTTTTGTACATACTTGGACACATTTCCGACAACGATTGTCTTCTTTGCATAGAGTCTAGAGGCCTCATTCCCAGTAGTATGGTAGGTCACCCTCTGCTCCGCGCCAACGGACATTGGCACACCAAATGTGTCCTACAACAAGTAACAAAAACATAACACAAGCATTGTAAGACAAATATATGAAAGATTTAAACTGATACTCGCTTTGCGTTTATGAATTATTCAGACCATCATCAGAGTACTCACCTTGCCTGTATTGCGTCCAGGTCTGCGCTCCTGCCTGCTGCCGTCCTCTCTCCATGAGCCCTCTCCTTCTACATCAGCACCGTCACCTTGCTGTGAGAGGGACTCAGACTCTGAGTGGGCCAGAGAAGGAGTCTCAGAACCCTGGTTGAGAGGGGAAGAAGAACGGGAAGGAGACTCCAGGAACCGGCGGATGGCTGGATGGTTCAACACGGCAGGGTCGCTCTTGGTAGAATGCTAGGATTAAACAGAGAAAAAGAAAGGCGGACGGTTACTTCTGCTTCACTGTGCTATTGCCTTAACAGGTGGCAGTTTTCAGCATATAGACATGTCGCATGCTTTTACCTCTGAAAGCTTTGTAACGCCAGCATTGGCATAGTAATTGGCCACTATGCAAGCCCTTAGCTTGTCCATCATCCTCCTGGCTTCATTGAGTCTCTGAAAAAACAATACTTTGCTTTATAAACAAAACATCTGAAAGTGTATTTTTGGATCATCACACCCCCCCCCCAAAAAAAAAAAATGAGACAAAACAAGTGACATAAGGTTTAATGAAAAGAAGAGATATCACAATACATACCAGACTTATGACATCTATCTCATGCTCTTTATTCTTCATCTCCAAAGAAAACTGCTCCCTTATGATCGAGTCTATCTTCTGTACTGTTGCTTCTCGGGCTGACAAAACATGAAGAAAACATATTACAGCAAAGGAAATCACCAGAGTCCAACCACGTGTGAGCTGTCACATCATTGTACAGCAGCTGTGCAGCTTTTCTGCTCTTTTCTACTCACCATTATGTTCAGCAGCTTTGTTTCTTTTATTATTTTGCACCAGCGAAATGTCATCATAGTCGGGGTCATTGCCCTCTATTTTCCTTTTAACTCCCGACATGGTTGCCTGTTAAGTAGAATATATGAACAAACAAAAAAGACAGTGAACAGGGTACAATCTATTCTCCAAGTTGTGGTTAGCATTTAATTAGCTGGTTAGCAGAGAAGCTGCTAATGCCCATCGTTAAGTTCAGCAAGGGTGGCTAGCTTGCCATGCTAACCTATCACTACTACTTAAACCCGTTTTCCCATTCTTTACCTTTCACAAACCTCTTCAGTTAAGCTCGTTTAAGATACAAGGACGACATTTAGAAAACGGACAGGCTCTCACGCCAAGAGGTATCCGTGCTTTTTCAAACAGCCGGGCACTATAACGTTAGCTATCCTTGTTTGCTAAGTTTGCTAACATTAGCACACTTTTAGTTACACCGACACAATCTGTTTAAAATGCAAACTTACAGGAGTGACTTGTGCCGCAGAGCAATGTCTCTCTTTAGTGGCGTGTTTAATTCAGTCAGAGCATATCCTTTGCTTTTTTATATTAAACGTGCACACTTGTGTTTTAGTAAATTGTTAAATCTCGATGTGGACAACAAAGCTAAAGAGTGGATGGTTTGTCCTGCACATCTGTCAAACAGCCGCCAGGCTCCACTATTCTACAACACACATGCTCTGTCAATATGTCACATTATCACCTTGTTTTCTACTAAAAGGATGAGTGATTAGATGATCAAACATAAAATATGTCGTGTCCAGACAGAGCTGTTTACACTTAATAATAATAATAATAATAATAATAATAATAATAATAATAATAATAACAATAATAATGATAATAATAATAATAATAATGATAATAACGATAATAATAATAATAATGATAATAATAATAATAATATTAATAATAATAATAATAATAATAATAATAATACATTTCATTTGTAACGCACTTTACATTTTTGCAAAAAAAATCTCAAAGTGCTACAGGAAGAAAAATAAAATAGAAATAAAAACAAATTTAATCAACTAAGCAACTAACGAAATTAAAACACAAGCAGAAGGCTTTGTTAAAAAGGTGGGTTTTTAGGGCCCTTTTAAAAGCGTCAGCAGACTGTGGGGCCCTCAGCTGCTCGGGGAGAGCGTTCCACAGACTGTGGAGCAGAGGAGCAGAAAGGCCCGCTCACCCATGGTGTGGAGTTTAGTCCTGGGAGGGGGGGGGGGGGGGGGGGGTGGAGGCTTAGTGTGGAGGATTGTGGGGTGAGGAGTTCTTTGAGATAGAGGGGGGCATTTCCATGGGTGCACTGGTAGGTGAGAAGGGTGACTTTGTATTGAATCCTGAATGAAATAGGGAGCCAGTGTAGTGTCTGAAGGATGGGTGTGATGTGTTCATATTTACGCACCCTCATCAGGACCCTAGCAGCGCTGTTTTGGACATGTTGGAGCTTCTGGAGGCTCTTGCTAGGGATTCCGATGAGGAGTGCGTTGCAGTAGTCCAGCCTGGAGGAGACAAAGGCGTGGACGAGTTTCTCAGTATCTGAGAGGGAGAGTGTAGGACGGAGTTTGACAATGTTTCTGAGGTTGTAGAATTAGTTTTTGCACAGATGTTTGTGGGCTTCAGATTTCCGTTGAGGGTCCATTTTGATGCCGAAATTTGTGACGGTTGGAGAGAGGTGGATGACTTGGCCAGAAAAGGTGATGGTGGTTATGGGGGATGACCTGATCTGGTGTGGGGTGCCAAGTAGAATAGCTTCTGTTTTGGAGCTGTTTAATTTGAGAAAGTTGTTCTTCATCAATGCCTCTATCTCCTCCAGGCAGGTGGTCAGTGTCAATGATGGCAGGGGTGCAGAGGGGGTTTGATTTGTTTTTAGGTATATTTGAGTGTCATCAGCATAACAATGGAATGAAATAGCAGTGGAGGTATGTCACCCTATAATATAACCCCATCACATCTGAACAATTTCATCAAATCAAATTAGTTCAACTGCATGGTTGTATGACAAATGGCACAAGAAAACTAGAGGCATTTATTGTTTTTTTGTCAGACTCAATGGAAATTATTCAAGAAATCATATGATTATGGCAGAATATACGATAATGTGCTCATCAGGAACTTGTTCCCCATCATCATGGGAGGTTCTAGGCAGGGGCCAACAGGGGCCAGTGCCCCTGTAACACTGAGATTGGTCCCCCCCTGTGGCCACCCCTCCAAAAGGAAGAGCCCCCCATAATAACACATACTGTACACAGTAATTGACACAACAACCAGACTCACAATCTAGTATTAAATACTGTTACTGAAACAAATATAAATCATGGTATTTTATGTTGTGCGCTATAATTTGGCATAATATATATATCTATTTTAAAGCGATTATCTTTATCTATTTTTCACCTGGGTTTAATGTTCCCCTGTGACAAAACAACTGGCCCCAGTTTGGCCCCCTCAGTTAAAGTGGTCTACAACCGCCACTGGCCCATCATGTCGTGTTGGCTTTGTAAATTATAGCAGTCAACCAGACAGTGCTTGCAAAACTTAAAGATGTGTTCATATTTATAGGAACAAAAGACAAAGCTACAATTCTGGTTAAAACAAAAGTGCATTGCTGTCTTAAGAGAAATATTTGAGGATCAGGAATGGGATCAGTTCCACATGCCTACCATCATCTGCATGGGACGTGCATACCAGTCTATGGTGTGTACGTGCTTCACTCAGTCCCCACTTTCCCTGCATCATTACCATTTCATCTTTGACAACACTTTATCTGTGCACATGGTTAAACATGAAACTTACCACAAAATTAATTTCAGCAACACGTAAAAAGCAACCACCTAGATGGTTGAAAAAAGCTATTTTATAGACTATACCTTGCATTAGCCTGGCAGTGAATGAACCTGATTCAAAGGGACACATTTATTTATGTGGTTTGTTTTGATTGTGTTAAATATATTTTTAAAGCTCAAGTAAGATGCCAGCCTCCACCTGCGTTAAAAATGCCTTTAAAAAGTAAAAAGAAAAATGAATGATTCAATTGTACCGTAGGTCGGTTTGACCTGTTCAGAGGAATCTATCCTTTTTGTGAAATTCCGAGCACTTACTCTCACAACCACTGTGGTCTGTAACTTTCCTGGTTTGTGATATTCACAAGCATGACTGTGTGTAGAGTAACAATATGCTGCCTGTTCAAAATGTGTCTTAAAAAAGATGAATAGATTCAATGACATGAAATCTGACATAGTTTTCATGTCTATGTGTAAATGTGTACTTCTTGAACTCTGAATTTTTTCTACATTGCTGAGAGTGAATGCAGAGAAATTGTGCCACAAGAATCTAAGGATTGTTTGTGGTTTTGATCAAACCACACCATAGTATGGCATAAATCACAGCATAAGACAAAACAAGAAGAGCCATGTGAACGGTTATTGCCGCCTCAATTGCTTAATCCAATCATAAAATAGTCTGGTTGGTTTACTGCACTGTTTTCTTGTTGAACACAATGGCTCGTTAAAACATCACCAACATGACTGATGAGTCCCTTGATTAAATACAAGAGTCAACAGCAGTGTGAGGCAGAATTAAGAGCTCATCATTTTATCTCTTGTTGCTTGATAGCTCAAAATCAGTCATGTCTTCATTAACTATAGTTTGGTTGGTTGGTTCCATTATGTCGTATCATTTTGTCATTTCTTTCTCCTACACCGTCTTATACTGTAAAGAGCAATGTCCCACTAAAAGTTGGGTGAGCTGTATAATTTAATGAAGCTGCTTTCCATCTCAAATATCCAATTTCTACACATCAAAGCCAAAAATTCCTTTGGTTTAAAATAAACACATCATCAGGGCATTATTCTGCGTAGAGTTTAATCATTTATCACATAAAGATGATCTGCATCATCGTTTTCACATCATTAATCGGCATTTCAGAAAATAACTAAAGTGTGATGCATTCAAATACACCATTTTAAAGCCTTATTAACATTAAGGTCTAACCTTTATATCTATGATCCTTGTTAATAATTTATTCTTAGAGCATTTTTTTACTTATGTACTAATGGGACAAGACACATGTTGTAATACACAAGGATAAGCTTTATTGATGTTTCTCTTACTCATTTGAACCGTTACATTTCAACATACTGCAGTTTATAAAAATCCAAAGCTCTCTTTGCAGTAAGGCAAAGATCATCAGTGGATTAAGTGGTGTTAAAAATCATATCACATCATACACACAATAAGTAAAGGTTTTATCAAAATAAAAAGATTACATTTCCCACTTTTTTCATCAGGCACTTGGGCAGCATTCTGCAAAGATTAGGTTTAACCACATATTTTTTGCACACACACATTTTTGAATCCATTGACATTCCTCAACAAAGTCACCTTTGGACTTCAATCAAATCCACTTTGGCTTTTGTCTGCAGTCCCATTAAAATCCATCAACTGGGTTTAAACTCTTAACTCTGCAGAGTTTGATTTCAGGCACGTCATTTGCATTTGGGAGTCAAAATATCCTAGCAACAGTCCCAGAACTCACCACAAGAAGCAAAGAAATACAAACCAACAAACACAATCTTATCAAAGTAAACAATGTATGAAAGCCTGTACATATATAGTAAAAAATCAAGATAACAAAACAATGCATTGTGTAAATACTCAGTGAAATCACAGACGCACACACACTCAAATTCTCTCTCTCTCTGTTTATCTTACTCCTGCTCTTTTGCTTTACAACTTTCTTTGCCTGTAAGCCTCCTTCTGTTTGCCTCCTGAGTTACACAGAGTTTGTTAAAATTCAAAGTAGTGTCGGTGGGCCAGAGGTGGTTTTCTTGCCTCTTGTCCACTTAAAGGGAAGTCAAAGCTTCTCACTTCCTCTTTTCATTGTTTTCTTTTAGCATTTTTGTTGATATTTCAGTTCGAATTTCAGAACTAACACAGCTCATAACATACAGGAGGAACTGACAGGCCCTTTTAGTGTCTCTTCCATACGTCACATGAAAGCAAAGAACATTTACTGATACAGTAAAAAACAAACAAGAAGTCATTATCTCTTAATTCTACATTTAACAGGATTCTGTCAAAGTGCACATTTGGGGCTCTTAGTTACAGAAAAACACAATATACAACCAAGAAAGAAATACATTTAAATACAAGTTAAACAAAGAAAGTTATGTTCACAGCAATAGTTCTAGTCTATCAACACCTAATGAAGTAAAAGGTGACTTTTACTGACCATGAGCCACATCCTGAATTGTCATCATTCAGAAACTATGCGTAGAATAGCACTGCTACACACGCCCCCTTCGCTGACCAGTAATCACGCAAAGACTCAAACACACCTGGAGGTTTCTATGGTTACCCCGAGTGACATGTTTACACGTAGTGAACAGGTGAGAGGTGCCACCGCCGGTGGGAAAGTTTCCTCTGACAGAACTTTGCAGTCTTGCAACACTTACACTAGAATTCTCGGATACATCCACCTGGCTCCAGCACATCCAGACCATGTTGTAAAAGTCACACACACCAAACATGCACACAACTTATTCTGAGCCGTCTTTGAGTTTGATCTGCAAAGGCTTCTCACATCTACTAAACCAACTGCAAGCCAAGTACACTAATAATCTACCATCTATAAAAAAACAGACACACTAAAGCTAGGTATAGTACAGTAAACATTCAGTTATAAAATTACAAACAAGTATAACTTAAGAAAATAAAAAAGTCAGTTATGAGTAATAGCAATAATGATTATGGAGTGGAATAAAGCTTAAAAAAGGAGATATTAATGTAGAAAGGATATGTGAGGTGATGGTACAGTCGGAGCAGGGAAAAGGGGAAAAACACATCGATGATGGAGCAGGTGAAAATTGGATTGATGTGAACAAAGAGGTAGGAAAAAGAAGTGAGCTAACAGTGACGACGCTCAAATGTTTTGAGGACTCAGCCTCTGCTATTTGTATCAGAGGCTGAGGCGTCAAACCTCTGATTCTGTGGATGAGCGGCTGTCTGACTGCTCACCACTTTATCAGGTCATGTTTATCATCAATTAAAAGAGTTAAAAAGGACATCACTGATCAATGAATATTGCTTTTTTCTTCTACTGGCAGATCATGGTTGGGTGGGCATTTTTTTGATGTTTGTCTTAATGAATTGATTTTGTTCATCAGCAATATCTGTGATCATTTCAGCTCATCAGTATCTTAGATCTAAGGGAGTAGTTACATTAAGTTTTTACATAAGCACAATGTCGGGAGGTTCACTTTACAGTAGGTCTGAATACCTGACCGTAAACAGTATCATTATGAAAACTCAATTAAGTTATCAGGAGTTCCGCCTTTAATTAGTGTCATATTAAAAATCTATAAAATGTGCAGTTCTAGAGCGGAATATTAACCAACATTAAGAATCATTTACCGGTATGTTCAATTGTCTTTGAAACACTAAGGGTGCACTCAATGGGTGCCATCCGTACCATGCCCACGACCCTCAACCGTGCCTGTCTTGTAAACTGAGCACACTTCATGATCATAAAGCCATGCATGTGTTCTATTACCACGTTATGTACGAGAGGTAATTGTGCTCAGAACTGGTTAGATCTGGAGCAATGTGAGTGCAGGCCAGCGGGGGAATGGGGAGGTGGGGCAACTGGGCTTCAGCTACGGTACGGAGCAACCGGGCCTAGTGTGAGTGCGCCCTCAAAGCAGTGTAATAAAATTTAGCTTTTAACTGTGTTTTCAAACACATTGATGTCTCTTATATATGGTTATATACAATATGGTTAAAAGGTCTGCAATACTGAAGGTCTGCAAAAAAAAAAAGGTCAAGAAGACCTTAAGTTTAGAATTTGTTAATATTGATATATTATCTGATGTTTAAGAGTTCATTTCCAAGATCCAATTTAGCTTGAATTCTCCTGTAATGTTTACTAAATATTCATGTTTGGTATTTCAAAAAGTTATTACAATAATTACCATTATAACTATAATTTTTCTTACGTTTTTTTTCACTTCCCCATAACTTCCCAACCTTGTGCAGTTACTAACAATTACATCCTGCAAGTTTTCTGACTTCCCTTCTGCTATAGCTACCAAGAGGTAATTATCAAGTGTTAAACATTTCCACAGAGGGGCTTTAACTATAGTAAAGAAGATCAAAATATTCAGGGAACCA
Organism: Labrus bergylta; assembly: GCF_963930695.1. Classification (NCBI taxonomy): domain Eukaryota; kingdom Metazoa; phylum Chordata; class Actinopteri; order Labriformes; family Labridae; genus Labrus; species Labrus bergylta. The sequence continues at coordinate 19,722,692 of NC_089198.1, forward strand.
CAATGAGTTTTGCTACATGATGCTGAGAGAAAATAAATTAGCTCACCAGTACTGTTGGAAAGAAGTGTGTTTGTGCTGTGCGTGTGCTGTGCTTAAAGAGCATACAGTTTAGAGAGTTGGAGTTTTTTTTTAGTGTGCTCCTATGTCAGAGAGTGAGTGTGTGGTCCGTGTGTTGGGTTGTGGTCAGTGCTTGTGGTATTTGTCGTTGAAGCGGTGTATGGTCACACAGCCATGGTAGGAGATCGGCCGTGGCATGGCTGCCACTCCTGTGATGATGCCTGTTGCCGGGTCGTAACACAGGATGGTGTCTGTTGCTTCGCCATTTTCTCCTCTGCCCCCGAGAATGAAGATCTTACCGTTGCACACTGACATGCCACAGCTCTCCTGCAGGGTCAAAGGTTTGTATCTTTAGATCATGGAGATTCAGGATTCTTAAAAGGTTCATGTCTTAAAATGTTCTCTCTTACCTGTTTGTTAAAGGTGTTAACCACGTGGATCCAGTAGTCTTCTGCAGGGTCGTAGCAGAATATGGACTTTGTGAGACCACCGCACACATAGATCATGTTGTTTAGGGACACTGCTGTGATGCAACGCTTGGCGATGGGGATGTTGGCCCGCAGTAACCAAGTATCTGCCTCTGGATCATAGCACTGAACCTGTGACATAAAGTTACATCTAGTTAGTTGTGTTTACTATGGTATAAGAAAGAAGGTAGACATAATCCTCGTACTTATTTAATTTCTAATGTGACGGGAAAATAGTTATTGAATAGAAGAAAAAAATACATGAGCTTTCTTCATTTTTTTTTTTTTTCTTTTACTGTGCTGTTGGCATATACAAGCATCTCTCTCTATGTGTTTTGTTTCCAATCCAAGCATTCCCTCACCCACTTCTCTGTAAAAACCGGTTCTTTTAATCAGCATGTCTAGAAACAATAAACCAGAACAACAGAGATAAGAAGTTCAGAAAAACTGGTGCCTAAATGATAGGTTTCCGTAGGTGAACCTGCGGAAGGATCATTACCGGTTTGAGATCCCCGCACCCGAGGCCGCGTGGCCCCTCGGTGCTGGCGGCGGATATGTCAGAAAAACATTTGTCTCCCTCTTGGTCCCTTAGGTCATGCAGACTCACACACAGTGCGTCGGCTGAACAGTTATAGCGAGGCAGATTGGTGTGATGTATCTTATCCGACTGACTCTCTACGTGTGGATGCGTGTTTTCTAGCCTGCACAGACATATCAACAAGATGAAACAGCGATCTGATGGAGGAAGAAAAACGCTTCCACTGAATTTTAGGTTCCTAAGAATAACAATGTTTACTTCCTGTTAACTGAAACCATCTGTACTGTAAGTCAAAGGAAAATTAAACTAAAGATCTTAAAGATTATGTAAAAACATAATTATACATCGGAACTGCTGGCATTTCCAGACGAATGGCAAATTATCCAGTACCTTAGAATTGGTGTTACCTAACATTCGTTCTACAATCTTTTTCTTGGTATCAATGTCTCGATGATGTGTAATGAAACCTGAAATTATTGTAACGTTTAAAAGAACTGGCATGGGGGCGCTGGTAGCCTAGTGGTTAGTGTGCAAGCCCCATGCAGAGGAGGTTAGTCCTCAGAGTGTGTGCGGCCCGGGTTCAGATTACGACCCGTGGCTCCTTTCCTGCAGGTCATTCCCCTCTCACTCTCTCCCTGGTTTCTGACTCTATCCACTGTCCTGTCTCAAGAATAAAGGCACACAAATCCCCAAAATAAAAAATTATAAAAAAAACTATTAATATGTGAAAACTACCTTAATCAGGACTGACCAGAAGATTCATAACAAACAAGCCAACTGACAATGTTTACTATGTGATGTTTGACAAAGAAAAGACGCCTTATTGTGGATTAGCTGGACTTTTTCTCTTTCATGAACAAATTCTTTAAATTTCTTCCTTAAAGTTTGTTTTAATTACAAACGCAGACAAGACACATTGGCTTGTAATCCAGGGGCACAGTCTCATTTGAAGTCACATCAGAAAGTTAAGTCAACCCACTGAAAGGTGTACTTTCAAAAACTCCCTTAAATCTCTAAGGTATCATCACTGAAAACAGGTAATCTGGGACCAAAAAAAAAACCCCTCTGCTGTCATCACTATGTGTTTAAGTGTGGGGTAAGAGGAAGCACACATCTGTTTCCTTGTTACCTTGTCTGAACAAGTGTCATCATCTGGGCCTCCTCCTATGACAAAGAGCTTTCCGGCGCAGCTGGCCACTGCCGGAGAGCTGACCGCCTCTTTCATGGGAGCCACCTCTGTCCAGCGATTGGAGAAGGAGTCGTAACACTCCACACTGCTCAGGCGGCTCTGCCCGTCGTAACCACCCACGGTGTAAACCTGAGGGCAAGCAAACAACCACACAAGTCATGAGCTTTAAACACATACCAAGAAATCTGAAATTTGAGTGTTAAAGGAATGACATGTTGTGTTTACGTGTGAAATATACTTTCAAAATTCTCTATGTACACGCTCACTTGAAGAGGGATGTTTGATTCTAGCTCACTGCTTCCTGAATACAAACAATAGTTTCTACATCAGCACTAAGGGAACCAGTTTATCAGGTGCAGGAAAAAGATGACGTACTGCTTCGGAAGAGCAGTATTATCTTAGTCTGTAAACACTGCTGCCAGCAGCACATGAACCTCAGAGTTTTGCTTCACTCACGTCAACCCTCAGGAACAACACAAAAGCACCTTGAGGCGCAGCAGGTGTTGATGAATCTGTGTCGTCAACATAGTCTGTTCATTTCCAATACCATTTTATATTTTTACATTATTACTACTATTATATTACATTATATCAGTCCGTTGCCACTTGTGTTTAAAACATTTTAAATAATTTGATTTCACAACAGGTTAAACGGCAACCACTGACAATTCACATTTTTTGTTACAAATACTTCCAAGCTGGTTTGAAAAAAAAAGGTTGTTAGGAAATTGTTGTTACAATCTTTATTTGCTCAATAACTCTTTCTTGTAGAACATTATGTGTCACCATCACATACTAAGCAGTACTACTGGTTATTCACTGCCAATCATCAGATCAACCCTATGCAACAGAAAACCTTCAGGCTGTTCCTGTACGAAGGAGAGAGAGAGAGAGAGAGAGAGAGAGAGGATTAGACATTCGTTGTGAGTGTGTGTGTGTGTGGTCTTAAAGAAGAAAAGAAGGATGGAGAGAAAAGGGGAACCAAAAAGAATTTGCATTCATCAACTGTTCCGAGTAATAGAACTACCGCCTTTTTTAAACGGAAAAGGGGATGCTGGGAAAACAAAACACAACCCTTTAACTTGATCTCAGTTCCTATAGCACTGTTGTTTCTGTTTACATGTTATAAAATGACAATAACAAAAAGGAGATCGAAGGAGTACGCAGCATGGAGAGACAAAGTAAAATCAGAGAGAGGTGACCATGTTTTAAGACGTTTTAACGAGGAGTCTTTCTTTACAGGCCTTGAAGGATAAGTTCACCCATTAATTTCCACTTTCACGTTAGTTTAAGCAAAGCAGGTTTGATTTGGCAAGGTGTTAGGATTTCTCCCATCTCCATTAAACAGTGTGGCTCTAGTTTTCTTTCTTTGCTGCTATGTCTTTCATTGAACAATGTCTAAGACTTTGCTTTAAAAAAAACAATTCTCAACTACTTTTTGCAATAAAAAAATATCCAGAGAAATAATAGCAGTGAAGTTTTGGGTCTCAGAGAGTAATGGGGGCACTGTGAGGTAAATGTGTAAATATGTTTGGTGAACTGACCCTTTAATGCTCTATTGAGGATATCCAGACACTAGGTTGTTTGCAGAGGTATGGAGGAGTGGGGGTTGGGGTGGCTTTCTTCTTTTCAGCCTGACACTCTGCACTTACTTGAAAAAGCAGCCCATATGGTTTTAACACCTTATATATATATATATATATATTACTGCTCTTGAATGTGATTTCTGGTTCTTGACAGGTTTGTGTTCAGTGTCATATGTCCTATTGAGTCTTGTTCTTTTAAAAATGTGTCTCAGTTTTAAAGTGCGCCTGATTTTAGGAGAATGGTATTCTGGAGAGTGCATTATGGAAGTGACAATAAATTGAATCTTGAACTGAACACTACATTAAGGTGTGACTGTATTAATATGCTCACATTCCCCGCTCTATGATGGTAGCCACATAAAAAACCATGGAGTCGAGGTAGGTCGGTCACAGAAACACTAAGCCAAACGTGATTCACAAGCCTCTGAGGGCACCAAGTTGCCAAACACTGAACGAGGACATTCACGGCATATTTTATCACCATGTTTTAAGGTTTAAACCCTGACGTTGGCTGATTCATAGCCTGTTTCCTTTTCATGCAGAGAAGTGAGAAGCACAGGGATCACAAGGTACAGATGAGAGACATCGTAGGGGAAAAGACATGAGAACACAGAGAAAGAGATGAGAGGGGGGAAGACTGCCAGGGAGACAGAGGAAAGAGAGAGAAAAAAGTCATGATAGATGAGAACAGCTGCCACCATAACAGGGAGGGGAAAACAACTGGTGACCTATTTATTTTTTTGTTGCTTATACTCTATGGAAACAAGACCAGTCCAACAGGAGCGCAGCAAGACAAAGATAAGGATTTTCACCTTCACAAGTTTAGTCTTAGGTTTTTGCAAAGAGTAAGTGAATGGAAGTAGTAAACTGACGGTCTGCACACCTCTTGTGACACAAATGTAGGCTGGCTTTATGTTTGCCAGTGAAGAAACATCTGATTTGGCAACTGAAAATGCAAATTCCATGAATAGTGATTTAGTTGACGTCAGCGCTGAGGTCTTATGAAAGCCTGAACATGCACGCATGCTCTTTATTGAGGCTTGTTTACAACACTCAGCCTTATTGCCCTGTACTTAAAACTGGAGCATCAATGCTGCAAATCAAAAAGGGGGAGATTACAGACTGGAAAGAGGAAGTGACTGGCTAGAAAATCAGGAGGAGGGGAAACTGAAGCCTGAAGATAACTGTAGGACTGATTGGAGGAGATGCAACCTTTAGCTCAATAACAATAGAAAGAGTAATAACAATGATCATTTCTGAGAAATCTAAGACAAAAAATCAAACAAAATCTCCTGGATGTTATATATTTTTAGTCACTTCGATGGTAAGTAACTTTCTTGAGAAATGAATACGGAAACAGCCATTCCACTCTAAAGTGTCTGCAAAATACGTAAGTGAAGAGAAAAGCATGTGCGTGTGACAGATACAGGAAGTGGCCTCAGACAAGAGTCTCTCCTGGGATTGAAGAGCTCTGAGGAATGTGCCCCTCTAGAAAGGTTGATAAAGTGTGTGCTGTTGCCTTTCTACTGTATAATATTTATTGTGTATAATGTCTGGCTTGTTAAATTGCAGGATTTAGTCATTTTAGCATTCGAGTGTGCAGAAAAAGTACATTTTAATTTGGTTTATTCTGTAATTGTGTGTTAGCATCGAAACAATGTCAGTCCATCTTGTTTTCCCAGTACTGTCCTCCTAACAGAAGTTACTGTGGAGTTAATTGATGACTTTCATAGCCAGAGTGTGAGCGTGCAGTGGATTACCTCACTGTTGTGAAAGACCAGTGTGTAGTTTACATGCACGCACGTGTGTTTGTTGTTTCTGTGGCAAGGAAACGAAAGCATGACGGCTTTTGTTTAGAAGAAATACAAATTCAACACAGACTTTTAAAAACTTAAAAAACACACAATTGTTACACAAGTACAAGAACATTTTGTCTTTCCATTACTGCCAAAGTAAATAAAGCTTGCCAAGGCTGCTTATCCTTGTCTATGTTCTTTAAATCAATACACACATGTGAGTGTCTTGTTAGCCTGAGTCATCCCTGTTCATGCTCTACCTATTTTAACCAAGACAATCAAAGTTGTTCTGCCTTTTGCAACACTAATAACAGATAATGACAGTCCACAAAGCTTTCAGGAGGTAAACATGCCACGGGTCTTACGAGTGTACAAAATGTTTAGCATTTAGTCTTTAAAACCACAAATGCTCAAAACGTAAATGCTATGCAATCAAGACTTGTCTTTCTAGTAAATTAACATTTCAGAACACTAAACCAAATATCTACAAATATTTTACAGGTTAAGACCATGTTTAATCTAATGACAGACTTTTCTTGTGAAAGAATGCAGCATGTTTTAGTCACATGAACAGCCCTGTTCTCTGTTCTGTATATATTTACAGTGTAAGTGTAAATTAGGCCTACGTACACAAACCCAGTGTATGTTTACAAGCTTATAACGGCTTATAGCAGCCATATATGGACACTCCAGGCTTGTGCGGTTGCAAAGACACAGATGAAACAGGATAGATTGGACTAAGCTAGTCCTTAACTTGGAAGTGTGAGTTGCTGGCACCGGTCCATTAAACTGCCACTGACCTCGAACAACATTGCCCACCTATCCTTGTATTACAGCCTTTAAATAGTAACAGCTCTAAAGTAGAAGCAGTCATCGAGGATTCATGAACAGCTCACGTGTTGCCATTAACTTTTCTCAAATTTCCCAACCAAACTGGTGTCAGGTCTTTCTTTCAAACCTGTATTGTATACGGGGGAGTGTTTGGGTCTTGTGTATCTGCTATATGATATAAACTGTTTTGAACATGGTGAAAATGCTGAAAGAGATAAAACAGAGAATGACATTTGTAGGGAGAGACTCTAGAATTATTTTCCATGTGTGGTGTGTATAATGGGTGAATCACTGGCCCAGTGCCTGAAGCACTTGTTTATATGTCTGTTTTAAATAAAGGCAAACTTCCTTCTCTCTGTTGAACCTGCTCCTGTGCTGTCAGGAGGTGTGGGATGAGCTTGCAACAGTCATTTTCAAACCCTGAGGCAACAAAAGGATGTGTCACCGGCTACAATAATATAGCATTGCTCCTTGTCAAAGGTTCTCTTTTTTTAGATAAATATGGAAGATAGTTGAGAGCGGAAAGCAAGCTTGTGTCAAATGTGACTGAGAGCCTCTAGTGTGGCCTCTTTTCTGACACTGATGAGTGTCAATGCCTAAGATGAGATACGTTATTATCAATCATGACAAAGCTTGCAAGGCTTTGAGTGTTTAAAAAACAGAGAGTATGTGCTCGCGTGGGACGAGGCTTCTCATTGTGACATGGATGAACTGCAGCAGTCAAAAAGCTCAATGGAACATACTGTTACCTTACCAGCAGATTACAGAAATACTTCACTGTGTAAATGTCAGACCTGTTTGCACCCTACATGTAGGTTGAGTACTACCAGATAAAAAATATGTAAATATGTATGCTTTTATTGTCTTCATGTTCCTCTTAAACATACCTAATTTAAATTGAAAAAAAGCTTTCCTGAGAATCTTAACTGCTTACATAAATGCCTGTGACTCATACTTGTGGGTTTGGGGCTATGCGGAAGAAGCTGAGCCCTCAAACTGGACTTTATGTGACTCTTTAAAACTGAAACCATGTGTCGAGAGATAGATAGATAGAAGAGATAGAAGATACCAGCTATAGACAATCTGAATTGTAAAAAGTCTGGTTAGATGGATGTTAATACTTGTTAAAGCATTGTAGAAAATGCAGAAAGAACACAAAATATCATGCAACTTGAGGAATGGCTCAACAGTAATCTCTTTATCAGGAACACTGGAAATATTTTGAGATGTATTGAAAGACATTTTTTTTACAGAGCTGGGCTAAATTCTAACCAAAAACAAAAATTAACATGAATTCTTTGGGGGGGGGGGGGGGGGGGGGGGCTGATTAGCGGCATCTACAGTTGGGTATCCATGCGCCCAGTTGCATTTTATAAATCTAGGCTCACCTTGCCCAGAAGGACGCCCATCTTGTGTCTCCAGCGGCCTTTGTTGAGAGAAGCCACCCTGATCCACAGGTTGAGCTGGGAGTTATACATCCACACGTCCCTGCTGTTTATACGCCCACCTGAGAACAACAGAGGACAAACATACCTCACAATAGTTCATAATATCAACAGAAGTTATCAAAATGTTTTTCAGCCAAAGATCCAAAAGTAACTTCAGTACTACAGCTCAGGTTGTGATCATCTATTCCAGCTGATCTGACGTAAATAAGAAGGTTAAAAACTAATCTAAAAGCTTCTTTAGGTGAACAGACAGCTTTAGCTTTAATGTGTTTATGTCAAAGTAATAGGTTATCTCCTAACTAGGGCAGAGCTGTAAGTGTCCTATCTGAATTTGACCTGAACTGGAACTCAAGAGTTAACCTAGCAGATAAAAGGTTTCCTGACACACACACACAGTCATATTTTAAGCAGATTGGCTATTTAAAGATACACATACGTGTACACACACACACACACACACACACACACACACACACACACACACACACACACACACACACACACACACACACACACACACACACACACACACACACACACACACACACACACACACACACACACACTTAGTCTTACGTTTCAGTGTGTATACACAGGTGTCAGATGTAAACATTAGTTTTAAAATTATTTTCAAGTCAAACACACCACAATCAGGATCAGAACTACTACTACAGAGTGTTATCGCTGGGCAAACATATACTGTGTTACACAGAGTAACCCAGACACATATCTAACAAGCCCCGACACGTGCCTCGCCTGTCTATCGCATTAACCACCCCCAACCCCACTAAACCACCACAAAACACACACACCTGTCTACTCCAAAGACTGACAAAGGTTGGAACCTATACAAAAATGCCAACAAGACTCCACCACATAAACAGAAGAGTCAGAGTCAATCAGTGGTATTTCACACCAGGACTTAAATGGATCACATTGTCATGATATCAGTTCATAAAATGATAGATTATGGAAATAAAGAACAGTGCTGCCATCAAATCACAGCTCTCCATTAAAATTCGCTGCTCCTTAGTGAAGAAGAGACAATGCACTAATACCTGCGGTTCAGGTTCAGATTCAGGTAACTGATAGGAGAAATTCAAATTTTGAACACACGCACAGACATGCATTTGTTGGAGCAGACGTCAAAGTGATGTGACCTCAAAACAGTTGAAGCGCCAAGCTTTTTGTAGTTCTTTGCATTGCTCATGCACAGTTGGCGGTGAAATGTCAATCTACCAGTCCGTCCACTACATCCTGTGGTCAGTGCTTCACTTTAAAAAAGAAATCCTTCAGTCCCCCAGTCAAAAACAGAGCTACTGCTGCCCCTATGAAGAGCAGTTTCCTGCTGAACAGTAGCAATCTATACATTATGATCTCTTGAAAATAAATAATTCCTTAGTTAATCACATCCTCTTTCTACTATTACTTTTTAGATGTTTTATTAATACAGGCACAGCTGTTAAAGAGAGAGAAAACCTGCCAGTATAAACAAAGATGTCTAGGCCTCTTCTGTATTCACAAGCGAACAAAGAGACGTTTTTTTCCCCATTGTTAGCTAGCTGACAGACCAGACAGGCAGGTACAGATATCAGACATGTGTTTCATCCTAACAATAAACAGCGCCTCCTTGTAAGTCATAGGCTGTACTGTACATGTTTGCTTTTCCTCATTGCTGTTGGGGGAGTATTACAAGGTAATTAATGAGCAATCATTTTAAATGATACTGCAGTGGTCACACAGAAAGAGACAAGGGAAGGAAGCAAGTGACAGCACATGTCTGCTTAATTGTCTGCTTGATAGAGACAAGAGACACACAGTCTGCTGCCCTCAAGGCCTCTGTTCCTAAAGATTTGCATGAAGAATACATGTAAAGAGAGAATGTGTAATTATAAGGAAGCCTTGCATGGCTAGAAAGGCTGTTAAAAAATGCTACCTATGAAAGGCGGTCTTTTCTCAACAAAAACTTCCGTTGGTCAAGTCCCACTAGCTCATAATGCGGCTAATCACTGTTCTTGACTTGTGACTGTGGGAGTAAACATGTGATTTATGTGACAGGTTTCTGAGCGGTACCCATAGCTCACAGTTACAAACAGTTTTACTGCTAATGCAAATGTGACTATGACATGCGAGACTTGTAATGTGTGAGGTAAGCACTAGCGTTTTGCTGCTCATAATAGTAGATAAGGAAAGGATTCACATCTTTCACAGTCATTCTTTCTGGAGTCAGATAGAAAAAAGACTGTTTTGTGTTGCCAAATTAAACTAAAGATAATCTAGATTATCTAAATTATTTAGACTAAATATTATAGTTCTCCTTCACTCTTTGTAATTACAGTTACCGGTAACTGTAATTCTGACAAAGGGATCTCATTGGATGTTTAGGTCAGCGTTAGTGGGAGTCCCTGTTGCTGCACGAAACCAAAGAGGTTGTGAATACTCAATTGAGCGTCCTATTTAAGACCACAGCTAAGAGCAGCTGTGCTGGGGGCTGGAAGCCCTCCAATGTATTTGCAGCAATTCCCAGTGTGGGCAGACGGATTGAATGGAGGTATGTGTGGGAATGTAATTTGTGCAAGACAAAAATAAAGCTGACAAAAGGGGATTAAATGTGCCAGGCAAATGGAGCAACAACATAAGAAAATGCAGCAGTGAAGATCCCAGTAACTCAAACCCGAAGTAATAGCCTGTCTGTATTGAATGTGTGTGAGACGGAGAGGCGGGGGGAGGGTGTGTGTTGACTTTTCCAGCCAGAGCTTGAGGGTAGATTGATAGCGAACACGTGAGGACTTGGCACAGTGAGAACATAAAAAAGTATAAACACAGCAGCAGACTCTTGCTGTAGGGAAGAAGATCATTTTTTCCCTCTATATCGCCCTTTTCATTTTTTTATTTTCTATATCCTTCAACTGCTGTTTTGTGCAGTACCGTTTTGCTGTTCATATAGAGCATGTTTGAACATGAGCTGTCCTTGCATGCACATTTGAACTTCTTTCAGAGTACATGCAAGAAAACATGTTCTCAAAGACTCTTAACCTCGATGCCCCAGATCCAAACTCATACAGAACTGGAACTTGTTCACAGCATGTCTGTATGGACTTCAGCAACTACCTCCATTCTGACCTCATCGTCTAAAATGAATGATGTAACACTAAGGTCTTCTTTAATCGAGGATGTGTTTTTCACAAAAGGAGGCTTACGCCACGTTTGGCACCTTCTCATTACAAAAATTCAGCAGCCTAGCCAAGAAGCAATGAGAGCTGTTATATCTCCGGCTTAAGTTTATTTCAAGGTCAAGTATAAAGTATAAATCCCAGTCTGTTAACAAAGGCGAAAACAGAATAGGGATGCCTTATTGTTTTATAATGACTATACTGGAAAGCTGTTGAATTCGTGTAAAGGTGGCAACCTCAACGATTGGCCAACAGGAAAAAGGAAGGACTATGCTGGCCAATAAAGGCCTCTCTGAGTTTGTAGTGTGATCCAGATGTCGCTCTCATATTTTCCTTCAACTGCAACAGGCTGTAGCTGTAAAAATAACACAGGGCAAACAGCCACCACGGTCTTTTCTGCCACTCCACTTGGGGATTAGAAGCAGAGCAGAGCACAGACTTACAAGGTCTGTTAAGAGTGTCCAAGGGAAATGTTCTTCTTATTCTTATTAAGAAAAACCAAGACCACACTGCATCTTACCAACGACAGTGAAATAGATAATATGTTAGGAATAGATTTAAAGTTGCTAAGCATTCAACACCTCCTTGAGTCATAACGTTTTTTCTGAAAACATAAAGAAGGTTGACTTGATTTATTTCTAAACATGTAGACAATCAGCATGCTGTGGTTTGAACTAACCCTAGAAATATGTATCTATATTTGAAATTTGATATATACTTCTATGAATAGCACTTTGGCTGCTTTTAAAGCCTTGATAACACCATGCTGTATAATTGCTTGTAAAATAATGTGTCTGATATTACCTGACACTAGAATGTCATTGCGGAGGGCACAGACAGCATACTCGGACTTGGTGAACTCAGGTAGTTTAGCCAGTGATTTCCACTCTCCAGTGACTGGATCGTAGCACTCAGTGTAGGGCAGGTTGAAGCCCCCGACTCTCTCACAACCCCCCACCACAACAATCAACTCAGAGAAGCCAGTCGACCTGCAGACAGTGGAGCAGGGAAGAGGTGGCAGATAGAAAGACATGGACAAGTTAGTGATGCGGGAGAATAACAACAATGTTTTTGGCAATAATAAAAACATAAACACAAGATCATGTTCTAAACGGCTTTTAACAGGAATGTAGATATTACAGGCATCGTAAGTAATTCAAATAGTCTATACATTTATACCAAAACAAAGGGTATGAAGACGCATAAAGTATGTACATGTTAACTAGAGAAGGTAGAAAATGGAACAAGAGCAGGGAACAGAGTGGTGGTTTCCACAGGGATAAGTGCACTTATCTTCAAGGCCAAGTTCACGTAACAAAGCAGGTATCAATCAAAGGTACAACAAAAACAAACTTGGGGCTAGCTAGACTCAAGCCTGATTTCCATGTTAACAAAATGTTCCTATTTGGCTGTTCAGTGCATGCCCTGGAAATGAAAACATTTCCTAAAGGAGTGCTACTTACCATTAGTTTAGTTTGTATTATTATGTCATTTTTTTAAAAGTCAGATAAAGAACAAGGCATAACTGTTATGGGATTTATGAGAATACAGGAAATATAACCATTCAAATGTGCTCAGAAGAGACAGTAGGGTGGTTCAGCGAAGTGATTATCTGTTTGTAGGAGTGTAGTTTGTGTCTTTGTCTTTGTGATTAAATAGATTCTAGAGGCTTCCAACTAGACACAGAAGGAAGGGAAAAACCAGGCATCTGTTTTGAGCAGGAGCATATTTTGCCCTCAGGGCAAATGAAGCAGACAGTGTGGGGACTAACCTCCTGATTGGCCTGCTGATCAGAGCAGATCTGCCTAGATACTGACACAATACACCTGAACTACAGCCTTAATAGCAGACAACTGTTTACCAGCACTGTTAACCCTTACTGCATTCTAAGACTCAGAGACAGTTGTGCAATTGTTTTTTGTACATCAGGCTGCCACCAAAACAATACATCCAACTGGACACTGAACAACACACACATAAACAGTCACACATAAAGACCGGAAATAAAAGTAAGTTTGGTAAACACTTTCATCCCTAACACATCAGCAAGGTGAGAGTCAACTTTTCTTGATTGCTGTTTCTTGCATCACATTTTTTTTTTCCTTCCAGCCAACCAGTCTGTGTATGAACATGCCCGGCCTCCTCATTAACATTTCCATTTAAAAAAATGTAGCCTCAGTCAAAGACACACTTGTTGATTCAGCACAATAACACTATCTGTCTCTATCTCTCTCCCTCTTTCTCTCTCTCTCTCTCTCACACACACACACACACACACACACACACACACACACACACACACACACACACACACACACACACACACACACACACACACACACACACACAACAACAACAACGCTGCTGAGGGCACCAGGTTCATATGCAAGCCATAACCTCAAGCAATACAATGTGGGATTAAAGATCCACTTAATGCTAAAAATGACATGTTTTCCTATCTCACAATGAACTTTGCGGTGTAATAGGTGTTTTAACCCAACAAGACAAACAGACTGCTACTGGATGCTTTGAATTTCCCTCGGGATCAATAAAGTATCTATCTATTTATCTAGACTGTGTGAAAAGTGGAAAGGATCAAAGCAAATCTGTGTCCTCTGACAACAGAAAAGAACTGGTGCGCAACCAAACAAGCCATCAGTCATGTGACGCACCAAAACATTACACTGTGAGGATTTAATCAGACTAGCAAGTCATACTATCCCGGCAAGTCAAAAAAGGTTGTGAAAGGACAAAGCTCATAGGTGACACTGTTCCCTTTTGCTGATAACATCTAGGTTAGACTATCTGTCTCCTTCCTCAAAACTAGTACATCAACATTTAAGTTACCTGCGTGGACGAGTTCTGGGTGACATCATTTCATTTCCAAGCACGTGGTAGCGTCTGGCCTCGTGGAGAAGCTGGTAGCACTCTGGAGCATTCTGGATGAGCTGATCCCCCTCCACAGTCTGGACAAAGTAGTTAGGGTGCAGAAGGGGCAGGCGCACATGGTGCAGCAAGGCCTTCAACATGGGCTTTCTCTGCTCCACATTGTGATAAACCCATCGCATCACCGCCTCAAACACCACCTCCTCCTTACCAATACACAGTTCATCACTGGCAGTGTACTCCTCCAGCTCTTCCTTTCGCAAGTCAAGGAACTCCTCATGCTGAGCCACCTCTGAGAAACTGCCTATGGCATAGCTGCGGCAGCGGCTAGCTAGCTGCTTCAGGGCATGGGCGTCTGCAAAGCGCTGGATGCCGAGACAGTTGCATGGGTCCAGTTGGTCCTCCAGGAACTTGGCACAGGCGTCTCGTAGTGTGTAGATCTGGAAGAGGCTGGAGGTCTCAAAGAGGAACTGGACATTTTCGGTAGTGATCTTTGCACGCCCGGTGTAGACGTAGGTGAGGAAGGAGTCCATTGCCTCAGCCAGGATGCCGTTAATCTCGACCAGCATCTCACGGCTCTCACGGTGATCATTACAGAACATGGCTCTGAAGTAGGAAGAGCAGGCAGAGAGGACAGCACGATGGCAAGGGAACTCTCTGCCCTGCACGCTGATCACAACATCTGTAAAGAGACGGCAGTCGCGAAACTCGTTGAACACCTGCAGGATGCCCTCAGAGTGGGACGCGCCAGAGCAGAAGTCCAAGACATCCTGGGCGGCTATAGTTTTGGAGTCGACCTCAAATACCTTAGGACACAACAACATGCAAAAACATTGATAAAATGTGTGACTTTTAGAAGTTGCAACAAAAGGTACAAGACAGAAATCACAGAAAGGTAATAAGGCTTTGTTTTGCTGTCAGCACCTTGCGTTTGACAGCTGGTGAGTCTCTGATCCCAGAGTCCTCCCTGTTCATCCGTCTGCCAAGAATCAACACCATGGCTGCCACCTTCAATGTAGACCTTATCTTAACTTTAGGATGACCTGAGGAGGAGAGCAGGCAGCACAGTACCGTTACAAATACATATTTCCACGAAATACAGCATAATACTTCTATCTTGGCATCCAATAAGAGGGGAAAGGAAACTAACTGGATCACTGTAGAACAAATTGAAAACATTCCCCTGAGACAAACAAAGCACAAGTAGAGGCAAAAAGCATTTGTTGAGAAGGAGAAAACACGTGAGATCAACAAATATTTTTCTCAATCCAGTGGGGTAGTGCTTAAATGTCTTGCATCACACTTAAAGAGAAGTGGTCTCCAGCAGTGACAATCTGCCTGGCAGCTCTTGCAGCTCGTCACTACTTAAAACAGTTGTGCCCTACAGCACAATGAACCGCGTGAGACAAAAGATGATTCAGGCGGGAGGGAAGTTGAGCAACGGTTGCAAGGCCCACCTACATGCCAGTCAGGTTCGTTTGTTTTGAAAGCGAGTGGGGGCAGGGACGCTATCAGGAACTACATAATCATTGTTTGATCAACAGGTGCAAACACAGTACAACCACTGATAACCTTGAGTATTATTAGATATTAGCTCTCAAATCAAACAACCTAGGTACAACATGAGCGATGCTTTGTTCAGATCCATATTGTTAATCATATATTAAAACAGCCCATGATAATCTAAAAGCTATACGATCTATACATTTGACTCTTATGGCCTCTGGTAATGTTGGCAGAAAGTCTCCCCTTCATCTCCTATGAGGTCATCTATCTCAGGTTATTTTTAACCTTGTGGTTCAGTCTCTGGAGGCTCAACCTTTTCATGTGTGTCATTTGCCAGCAGCAGCACCTCCTCAAGTCATGTTAAAACTAAAGGACAGGTTTAGCCAGAGGTGTACTGACGCATGAAAGGATGATTTATGCTGTGACTAATACCCCATGAGGTGGAATTAAATCTAGAGACATAAATAAGAAAGGTGGATTTCTTTAAAAAAAACAAAAACAAACATGTAGGCTATTAAGTTAGCCTCTGTATCGCTGTTATTCAGGTGAAATAATAATATTTTTTTTTTAAATGACAGGCGTAAGACAAAAACCCACTTGTGTTTTTTCACTTCTGTCCATGTTAACATTTTTTAAGTGTTTCAATGAGGCATTGCATGCAACTATTACATGATAATCTCTGAACATACATGTAAAATGAGTTATGATATGACCAGGTGCTCAATGTTTCCGTTTATTAGACAAAGGAAATTGCCTCTCGCCGACCGTTAGCCTTGAAAACGTACTTCTAAAAAAAAAAAAAAAAAAAGTGGTCGAGCTGTTTACTGTTTCTCAGATTTATATTCACACCGAAACCAAGAAATAAATCTAAATGTTGCACTCACAAACGTTAACAACAGTAATCGATAAAGTAGTTACCTTATCCAGAAGTTTCCAGATGAAGCTTCCTCTTCAGTAAGTGGGGGGGGGAAAGTGTGGATAAAAATAACTCTGCCTCCTGAAAATGTTTATCAGCACATTTAACTATATTGTCTTTAAAAGAATTATGGAAAACAAAGCAGGCCGAGACATTATGAACTTCAGGTGATGACAAAAACAAAGAGCTCTAACTAGCTAACAGTAAACACAGAACCTATATATACTTGTCAAGAGAAAAAAAAAAAAAATCCAGCCCACTGCGCCCCCTCCGAGATGTGCTGCATTGTGGGTAATTGAGTTCAGTTCAACTTGTTGCGTCTTCTCGTTTGCTCAACGCGACTACATATCCCAACGCCATGTAGTTCTCCACGTGGCTCCTCTTTGTTTGCAAACAAACTGAACTTTCCTCGGAGAAGAAGTGCTGCATAACAAAAAGTGACAGCCTTCAAGTAATGGAGTCAAAACAATGAGCGTGTTATGGCGCGACTTGAATGAACGTATAGTTGAGGAGACAGCATCTAACCGAAACTTCAAAGGACTTAGCGTCTTTATGAGATGGCTAAAAATAAGAGACGTAAAAATGTGTAATAACCTAAGACTGTAAATATTAATAATAATATAGGCTAATAACATGTTTGTAAAAAAAATATATATATATTAAAACAAATATGTTTAAACAACAGCATGTTAAAAATAAAATAAAAAGGAGGAAAAAAAGCTGTAATGTGATCCTATGGTCACGTGAAAACAGGATAAAACGCAGCAGGCTATGTTTTTCTCTCCAGGTGAGTAGGAAGGAGGCGTTTCGATGGCACAAAGGATGTCACAACTGCCTGAACTGTTGCAAAACATTTCTGAGAGCTCCCAGTTGAGTTCTCTGAAAGGGTCCATGATGTGATCAATGAACCAGTTTTGTTTTGGTTCACGTGTTTCGTACTATCTGCACACATTCATATTTTTTTTTTTTAAACGTGTCAACATAGGAATAGAAGCAGAGCAGTAGGATCAGTAATCTGTACAGTGGAGGAAGTTTCTCACCATTAGTAACACCTATATTATCCATATCCAAGTTAATACACTTGGAGGGACATTAATCAGTGATGACAACATGACATTTTTTTTTTTTTTTTTAAGTAGACCGAAGGTCAAGTGAGATTATTGCATAAGAAGAGTCTATGCCCTCAAGCATCCATTAAATTCACAATTATAAATGAGTTAAAACCAGTAAAAAAGAAAAAGAGCATGAAACCCATGAAACATTTCCATGAAAAGAAGGCAATCAGTCAACAGAGAATTGATTTTGACATGGTGTAGTGTTAAAGCTGTTATATATCTTGGACATTACAAGGGAAATTGTAGAAAATAAGGAAAGGGATTTTCTTGTGTATGTAATCTGTCTACTGAAATAGAACTGCTGCCACCAGGTGTAGGCTCTTTGTGTAAGTTGTGTATTTGTTTCTTGTCTTGCCGTCTGCTTGGTGTGGCAAGACCAAGCAGAGGAAGGAAAGGAAAGCTGTGGCTTAACACCAGGTAAATATTCACCTGCATTTGCGGGAGGGAGGAGCTGTGATACAGCCCAGCAGAGAGACGAATGGGTCCCTCTGCCGATGGGTTGTTGTACCGGTTACAGGATGTCTGACTCATCACCATCCACCACACCTTTCTAGTCCTTTCTCTCCAAAATTCACTCAGCTGCTGGTTAATGATCTTCTCGGAACTCCAGTTTCAGACAAACACCGCTTTGAGGGCAAATAGAGTTAAGTGCTTCATGGCCATCAAACTGAATGTCAGGTTCTGCATGGCCTTTATAGAACACAAAGATATAACACATGTTTGGGTTGTGCAATTTATTTACAAGGAAACATTTTCTAAAGAGGCCTCAACACAGAGACATAACAGAAAAGTAGTAAAAGAGCCCAAAATGATCTCCTTTGGATTGACCCATGAATACATCACACACTAATCTATGAATCATGCTCAGCACCAACTACGATAATGGAGTTCTTTTGAAAACACACAAGAGCAGACACTCCAGTTGCCGATTGCGTTGAATTACAAATCTACTTTTCACTGTAGACATGATACACATTATCTCAAACAAGAACGAAAAAGTAGTAGAGGAGATGAAGCAAACATCATATGGGTGAGGAAACAGAGGTTTGTACTCAGTGTTGTTTTTGGGAATTTAGGGAGTTAAGTGAGCTGATGAGAAATGAGTGTTCTATGATTACACATTACACAAAACAGATTCACTACTTGAATTGCAAGCTTGCCTTGTGCAGACCGGACTTTTTTGATATGCAGCTCATAGCTCTTTTTAAAATCCCGTATCAGACTTTTTAACAAACCTCAACATAGCCCTTTAGTAATCCATTACAAATGTGGATATGAAAAACAAAGGACTTAAAAAAATATTGTTTTGAAGCTACTGATGCATCCTTACAGAGCTAATGTTTTGTCGTTTGTCATCATGAATTATAATTTACAAGAAACCATTAAGCCCACTTTTCAGTTATGTCTGTTCTCAAGTAAAGACATGCTTATTTTATCAAAGTTTAAACCCAGTTTAATTATCATTAGCAGACTGAGGAGAGTCAAAACTAGATAAAATGTTTAACTTCCTTAAAATAAACAACCTTATTCTCTTCCAGTATTAAAAGCGTGCAACCTTAAACATATTTAAATTCTAAACCTTACAGGGCTGAAATTGGAAGAGTGATTGTCACGCCCCCCTTGGCTTCTACAAAATAATCAGAATCAGCCTAGTGTTGTGTTCTGAAACATGATCTTATGGGCTATCTTCCATCCATCTTCAGTTGGAAAAATTTAATAAATAGGGATAATGGAGAATTCACTAGTGTCTTGATGAAACTGTGACCTGGCTGAGTCTCCTGTGCTGCTGCAGCAGTTGCATCAGAGTGTCAGAGATCTCCCTGTACCTCAGCCCATATAGGTACGGAGCAAACGCTCTGGGCAGCAGCATGAACACACACATATTGACTGTGTTGACCCAAACACGAACATCTTGACTTATATCTTCCCTGTGGACGAGGAGGAGCTCCATGGTGAAAACAAAGCCAGGGGCAAAGTACAGCAGAAGAAGAAGTCCATGAGCAAGGAGCGTGACCCGGGCCCTGGAGAATCGACTATGCCAGATTCCCTGAGTCCTTGTGACCATGTAGAGTCGGATGTAGCAGTACAAAATGAGTACGGTGCAGAGAAAAGCAGCTACAAAGAAGTAGATGTGGATCCACATTGTGTCCTTGATCAGAATGAAGCCAAGGGAGATGACGGCCAGACACACAGACACATCGCCATGTGGATTTCCTCTTTCATCCACCATCAGTATCACCAGGGTGAAAGGATAAATGGCTGCTACCACCCACAACCCCACCAGAATGCGGTGGGTGCGTGCAGGTGGGAGAATGTCATGGTAATGGAGAGGCCAGCGAACCGCAGCAAAGGTGTCGACCACCATGAACGTGACGGTAAGGATGGCGCAGCAGTAGGCGGTGACGGTGAATGCTGTGATGACCTCACAGAGCAGCCACGGAATCTGGGCCCTCACAGCGTTACAAATCACTGTGGAAAGGTTAAGCACGAGGAAGAGCATGTCGGCCGTGAGAGTGTTGGCCACCAGCAGGTAGCGTGTCTCCTGACGCAGGGCACGGGACAGAAAGATGCACGCCAGGAGAACAGGGTTGGCCAGCAAGGTGGCCAGAGTGACGACTGTTGTGGGGATGAAAAATAACTCAAGGTGCCACCTGCGCAGACACTCCACGAACTCCTGTGTGCGGTTTGAGATGAGGACTGATGACGTCATTTTACCTTTTCAAGCTTTGAGAGGGATGCTCAGACTGAGGTGTGTGGAATACGTCCTCTAGAAGCGTCCTGTGGGTGAAAACAACATATATTATTGTCAACAATTAGGGTGAACCCCAGTCCAAATTGCAAGCACAATAATTCACAGTAGAATATATACACAATAGCTGAAACACATTGATTTAATAACACAGGCAAACACTAGTCTCTTCATTAAGTAAGACAGCAGTGACTAAATGATAACTTTGTGTTCACGATGACATTATATACTCAACTTGTAATAAGTAAGTTATTTAATATTAAAAAGTGCAGTTTGCATGTGTTCAAACATGCACTCTGCCCCTTGAGGTTTTATTGTGCAAACAAATACAAAATGCAAATGAATGGAATGAAGTTTTGTTGTTAATAGTTAACTCAATGTGAGAAACATTATACAATATTTTTATCAAATATAACCTCACGCACATTACAACTGCCCTTCGCTGCAGGTTGAATGTTTATTTAAGTTTTAAAATCTATAGATTTGCCAACACATTTAGTTGAGCATTTTGTGAGGTAAATTAAACATAACTATGCAACTATAGCTTAGAATTAGTTAAACACTTGTGATAGATACAGAAAATCACTTGCTTCTGATAGTGCTAATGCTCTTATTGACTATTTATTGATTGATTAAAGGTTAGTTTTCTTACCTGGTGTCCAGAACAGAGTAAGCTCTCTGTGTTTCACATCCATTAGGCTTTACGCTTTTATAAATCAATGGCTGTTTTGCACATCTCGTCAACGTGCCGGCCTTATCGTGATGCCCTTTTTGTTGACTCGAGACAGATAAAAAAAAAAAAGGGAAGGAGACAGCCACTTCACAGTCACATAGTAACGGGGTGGAGCTTTTATCCTCCTAGCGTCATGCACACTATTGCACTTTCAATGATTTCCACCCAGGATGTCTTGAATGAAGGATTAGTAGAGCTCATTTCAAAACCATGTAGATACATTTCTTTACTTTGACTATCAAGCCTCAATTCACTGACTAGAAGTCCAAAAACTATTTTGCTGTGGAGAAAAAATGTACATGAGAACAAAAAGTTTAGACTTAGAGCAATGTTTCCGTGTGTCATTTGTAAAAAATGTAAAAGCAACAAATTATAAATTTGGTCAACAAGCCGTTGAATTGAAATATTTTATTCATTCATGTGTTACACTCTAATATATAATGTTCTTAATAAGTATCTTAGGGTCCCTCTGTCCCTCCACCAAATGTCATCTTTTTCTTCTTTTCCTGTATGCACTTTTTCCCTCAACCTCCTCATCTTCATCATCATCCTCCTCCTCCTCCTCCTCCTCTTTGTCGTCATCACTTTCAGCGTCAACCTGCCGCTCCTCTTCAAGACATTCTCTCGCCATCAGTCTCTTAAATACCTCATACTCCTCCGTTGATGCCATGGCAACGTCAGAGAGGAAGGTGTCTTCGTCAACGTTAAGGACGCTTTCCAGTTTTGGGTTGATGATCAACGTCTGTCCTTTCTTGTCTGGGGTCTCGTACAGGCCCCTGCGCTCCAGAAAACAGTGTCGACAGCGCACTTCATCCAGAGGGAAACGGAACAACTTGGACTTCACCATCTCCGCCTGTTTGACGCCCATTCGAAAGTAGACGTACTGAGGAGAGACGAATGGAAATATGCGGTGAGAAACCATGAAAATCATCATGTGAAATGTGACAAAACTATCGACTTTAAACTCTACCTGTTATAGAAATACCATGAACTATCTCTAAAGAGAGAGAGAGAGAGTCACAGGCAACTTAGGAGAGGTTTTTATTACATATTATATTAGTTATCAAAAGGACAACCTCTAGGTTAAAGTAGCGAAAAGCCTGGCATTTAGCATGCATAGTTCAATGACAGCCACCAGAGGGAGTACTTGAGCAATGTTTCTATCACATGCTTCTAAACTGGTTCAGAGTAAGTATTTACACTAAGGGGAAAAAACCTTCTACTGTAAAGAGACAAAAAACAATGTATTTGAGTGTGCTGTTGATGAAAACCACTGTCCTGTGATGTAAGGAAATGGACTCAGCTGCTCAAAAGATGGTGAAAAAAAAAATCGACCACATCTTGTGATGGTTGTAATACTGCTCCAGAATAAAAAGCAAACTTTTTCAGGAAAGAATGAATAAGTAACTGCCAAAGCAAGTCTTGAACTATTTGAAAAAACATAATACATTTTCCAAAAACAAGAAACAATGTATGCGTTAAGAGTCTGGCTTGAGTTAAAAAAAAAAAAAGATGCATATGTGAATAATAGCAATCCTTCTGAATGTGCGTGGTCTTACAACTAGACAGTCTTGGTTACAATGTTTGATCAAGTTTTGAGGAAGTCAATAAATGTGCAGTAACACTGAGATTAGAACGTCACTATGGGAACTGTCGCCACACACTGTAAACAAAATATTTCATTTAAATAGGCCTTTAACTAATGATTAATGAATTTGATTTACTGTTTAGTCATCCTATTAAATCGTCTGTCAAACCTTAGAAAAAAAAAATCAGGGTGATCATTAATTATTGATCAATAGTGAGCAAGTCTCTGTATGTCTCATTGGTGAGCCCAATAATAAATCTCATTCTTTAGCTAACATACTGACCTGGAACTTGTACTCCAGCTGACTCCTGTTTTCCAGAACTAAAGCCGGACTTTCTCTGAGGATGTCAGTGACCTGCTGGACGGTAAACAGGCACTTCTCTCTGAGGAACACCACCACATGTTTTATGGTCTTCACCGGCACAGTGAGGATATCAGGGCAATAGGCCACCACTCTCTGAAGACTGCCTAAAGGGGGGGTATAAGGAAGTAACAATTAGAAACCAGTCAATTCCATTGTTATTTGGACTCAGAGCATTAATGAAGTACTTCTCACCTTCACCTAAACCTAGTTTTCGCAGGTTGCCTACACGCTGCTGAAGCATGGACTCCTTGAAAGTGTAGAGGTCAGGACATTTCTCCAGCAGTTTAAGCACACTGGAAGGATTGAGGCCCAAAACAAACAGAGCTGTGAGAGTTGACAGAGCATGTCTGGCAGCACTTGTTCCTCTGAGTTTGGACACAGAATCACTGATCTGCTCTGCCTGAAGGTCTGTGAAACCCATATCAAGCAAAGACTGAAGGGACAGCTCTGGGACTGTCTGCCTGGATAAAGGTGTCAGTTCACTGCGGTTGCTTTGTGTTGACTGGGGAGTGCTCTGACTGCTGCTGGAGGAACACAACAGTCTGCAGCGGATGCACAGAGGCAGATGGAGATGGCATGATCCAAACTGAGGAGGACTGAGTACAGATGAGGGGGCTCGTCTCAGACACCGCAACAAAACCTGCGGATAGAAACCATGGTTAGAAAACTACAACAGAAGTTTGGTCTCTGTGTAATTCTTGTTGTTGAATTATGGTTATCAATCAGACAAGTCGCCGTCATAGAACAACGAGAGAGAGGAAATGATGCAAAAATATATGCCTCTAAAGCTTAGACTGCAAGTATAAAGCAGCCACGGTATCATTAGCTGAAAACAAACATGAAGGTTACAGTGAGACTGTCGGTGCTGTTAGTCGTTCCTGACACGTTTATTTTAAAATACGTGCCTTATCAGATTTAACGTTTTAAATGGAATTAATTATATTAAGAAAAACGCGTCGATGTCGTCACTTTTTTTTAGAATTCTGATTTACCTGACATGCAGCTACTCGGGTACCCATGCTTGTCCGACGTACAAATGTTTCCGACTCTGAACGTAAAAACAGTGAGAAGAGGACACAGGTTCCGCTTGCATGTAGACGGCTCAAAGGGAAGTTTGAAAACCAGACATTTTGAAGGATTTCTCTTCAGATGGAAATTTATAGTTAGTGACGTTTTTTTGAAAAAATTAAGATTTAAAAAAAAAAGTTTTAATATTGGGCCCCAAAATCAACACACGGAATTACTAGCTAAAAAAGTTTTTACCTATTTTGCATGTAATGAATAAAAACTGTTCTCTAATGTCAACCTTTTTATTTTATTATTAATAATTTCATATTCAAAAGGCCAACGTTTTTAGATCAACTCACTGTTTCTAATTGATTAAGAATACTTTTTTTGTATTAGTTACCAACAAATATTTATTTACCATCAATTTATTCAGAACATTTTAAATAAGTCTGTCAATGGAATTGATTAAATATATACTTAGTTCCTTTTGTAAATTGGCATGTCAGACTGAACATTTTCTGATCAATAAAGTACAAAAAAAGGTCCCAAAATAAGCATGCTTGCTCTATAAAAGCTGACCAATGGGTTGATCTGTGGGTTATTTTTTGTGATTAGCCAAAACCAACAGTTTCTGAAATCAGTGAATTGTAAAATTTAGACAAATTCACATTTTAAATCGATATGTAAACTAAAGACAATGCATATTCTACACCT
Organism: Labrus bergylta; assembly: GCF_963930695.1. Taxonomy (NCBI): domain Eukaryota; kingdom Metazoa; phylum Chordata; class Actinopteri; order Labriformes; family Labridae; genus Labrus; species Labrus bergylta. Next base: position 19,747,356 of record NC_089198.1, read on the forward strand.
ATAAATCAGCCCCCTCTTTAATGTCTTTTCAACACCAATTCATTTTGTAAAAGTATTAGTATGTTTTATAATTCAAGTTTACTTAACAGAATTTAAAATCACCAATTTTTTAAAGATTAATAACAAAAGATTAACATTTTAGATTCTAGAGTTTTTTTTTAAATCAGCTGTATTTACAATCAGTTGGTGATTTAAATATTTGAAACACCATCATTAAGAAACAATGTAACAAAGGAAAAAGAAACAAACTGCACCCTAATTGAAGGATTTTCTGTTTACTGAGAGGAAGTATGAAGTTATCTTACAACATTAACATGACAGTTTGAAAAAAGAAAACTTCATATATTTCTATTAAACAGAATATTCCTCCTTATTACTCCTTAAAGAATATAAAAAGACACTGACGTAAAATATTTATTAACGTATAAAATAGATAAAATATTGTAAATATACTTACAATTTAAATTAAAAAATTTCAAGATTAAAATTATTTCACATGAAACACATTCACTAAACAAAAGTTGCATCAGTAAAACAAATCCCTCTAACTTCATTCAAACTGATTTCTCTGTGTTGTTCCATCGAGGGGAGCAACTTCAGGTTCGGGTCAGTTGTAGGTTTTATTGACAAAGCTGGTTACAAATAAACAATTACTGTAGTTTTAAAACCTCAAGTTTTCCCCCAATCCAAAGAATAAATTAAATATAAATGAATTAAAAGGAATTACTGCAGGTCATGATGATTCTGTTGCTTTTCTATGTACCAATCCTACATATCAACAGGCTAATTTTGACCAGCAGCGCTCACCTACTAACAAACTGTTAAGTCTTCATAAAGGTAAACGTCCATCCGTCTCTCAAAGAGTTTGGTTTACAAGGAGTAGGATGAAATTCAGGCCTTTCTAAGACAAGCTTCCCTTTACACTTCATATCCTGTCGCACTCCCCGAGGCTTCATCTTGGACGGACATTGGGCTCCACTTCATTTTAATAAAGCCTTTAGTCCTCACAGAGGTACTTCTGAAGCTCTGTTTCCAGGGCCAACATTGCCATGTCATCTTCATCATCATCATCAGGAAGAGTCTCATCATGTTGATCTGAGAAGAAGTTTTGAGTGACATACATTTGGGGTTTTGACTCCTGTTGCTGTGGCAGGCCTGTCAGAATAAGAGGATCTTGTTTTGATTTCTACTCTGTTGTCTACTTCATATGCAGAGTTAACAGTTCAGATTAAAATGATTTTTTAAGGGATATAAACAAAGAAAAGTGCATGTTTATAAAACATCCACTAATTAGTAAGATGTACATGAAATCTCTTAAACAAATCAGGCCAAGTTCTTTCTACATCAAAGGCATTAATAAAGGAAATGTTCACAGAAAGAGGTATTTATCACAAGTGAAACCTCATCATATCTGAAGTTAAAGACAAAGGCTTGACAGTTTATGTCTAACAATACTGTCTAACTGTACTTACAGTAGCTCTGAGTGGAAGGGACCACCTCTGTCCAGCTGTACTCTGCCAAGGAAATGGGCTGGCTGATCCAGGTCTGCAGCAGCAGCTGGTCCAGAGTCATTCTCTGAGCAGCATCAGGGTGCAGCAGCCCACATAACACACCGTGCAGGTCTGTGATGGATAAAAGAGGCTTTTCAGCTCTGAGTTGTAAAAACATGTTTCTGGAGAGTGTAATGGTAGATTTTTTTGTGTGTGACAAATATAGGAAACTGCAGCAGCGTACCTGTAGAGAGGGGGAATGGGGGCTTTAGTTTGGCTTCCAGGATCTCCTCCACACCACAGAAAGGGTTCTCGCTGAACAGCAGAGTGTAGAGCAGAACACCAAGAGACCACATCTCCAGCTCTGGACCCTCATACCTACAGAAAAACAAATCAAGAAAATAAAATGCAATCAATGTAACAATACGGTCATTTTCAGCATTTTATTTATCAGTAAATTAAGTTGGTTAAAGGGATTTTCTATCTTTTCAATGATCAAACCATTTAAAGACATACATTGTTTAACTGCACATCAACTTAAAAGCATTTGTAATAAAGAAATAATAAGTTGTCTTGTTGCTTGACCAAAAGGAATGAATGCATCTTTTCATTTCGAGGGGTTATGTACGTACGGATTTCCCTGAAGCACCTCTGGGGAGCAGTACTCCAGTGTGCCACAGAAATTGTAAAAGAGCTTCCCGGGAGCCAACATGGCAGCAGAGCCAAAGTCTATTAGGCGGATGTGGAAACACTTGTCGATGATGATGTTCTCATCTTTTATGTCCCTGTGGAGGATGTTCTTAGCCCTCAGGTAGAAGACAGCGGCCACCAGCTGAGAAGAGACAGGAGCTGGGATTTAGCAAAGAATAAACAAACACTACTGTTTTATTGTTTTCTTTTCTAAGCTCATACCTGTCTGAAGATGTAGCTGGCAAGAGGCTCGTCCAGCCTCGGCTGCAGGTCTATGAATTCGAATAGGTCCAAACCTTCTCCATGTTTCTCCATCACCATCTGGAAGTAACTCCCGTTCTCGAACACCTCCAGCACCTAGTCACATGCACACAAACAATAAAGAATGTGTATAAGAATTCAGCATGATGAATTAAGATGTACGTGCCCCTAAAGGTTCTGATGTGATACCTTGACTATGTTGTGGTGCTGTACTCGTGTCAGTAAGGCAATCTCCTGGCTGACACGTCCCAGCATGGGGTCATCCACCCAGCAGTCGCTCACTACCCTGGCCTTGTTGATGAACTTCACCACCACCTGCAAATTCACAAAACAATAAAACACACATCACAATAAAACACACATCACTACAACAGTCAGGTTTTCACAAAAATCTAATGTTCACTTTGTTTTGTATTCATTAAATTGATTTAAATTATTTCTACTTAGAAATTGCTACATATTAGATACAAGTGCATGGCAAACTTTTTTCTGCGCTAAAGTTTTTCTCTCTCACTTCTTGTCCATCACTGCGTCTTAAAGCCTTCCAGACAAAACCAAAGGCTCCTTTCCCCACAGCTTGAAGAGGCTGGTACTCTTCTTCAAACTGCCCGTCACAGGCCCGGGACTGGTCCAGGTCCAGAGTGGAGCGCAGGGCATCCCCATAACTGGCCTCACCAATCCTCTTTAAAGGACAAAAAAATAAATCAAATAGGAACATGATTATATATTTATCATTGATTGGCAGTATCACCTGGCAGTAAGACCTTTTCTAGCACTGACCTCTCCAAGACTTGCTTCTAGCAGGTTGTGTGTGGAATTCTTGGATTGGGACAGTGCCCCCTGCCTGCTCATCCACACACAGAACACAGAGCCCCCATCAGGGAGGTCAGTCCTGCACACATCACACTGCACATCTGGAGACACAAAAGGGAGCACTGGGTAAATTCTTTTTACTTTGCATGACAAAATCTATCCTTTTATTTTTTAGGAAAAAGGTTATACCAACCTATTCTTGTGCCGTCTCTGTGGTATGCGCTTCCTTGGTATCTCCCCTCCAGTATCTCAGTACCCTCTGAGGTCCGGTTGTGCCCATTCTGCTTCTGTTTCTTTGGAGTAGACGTGGCAGGAATGTCTGTCATGGACTGATTTCCATCGTTCATCTGCATGTTGAACCCTTGACTCTTGTCTTTATGAATTGTAGAGAGAGCAGACCACTGATCCTGTTCACCCTGTTCTTTTTCTTCTGGCTCTTCACTTGAGCCGTTTGTGGCCTCGACACCAGCGTTACCGTTCTCAACAGGTCCCACTTCCTGGTCAGATTCTATCAAACATGGGGAGGGAGTACGCAGGAGATCAGCTGTGTCGCAGGATGTCATTGAGTGTTGGTTTTCGTCATTGCCGCCCGGAAGCTCTATATTTCCACTCAGGTCGAGGTCAGCCAGAGCCTGGGTCACCAGATCACCATTACTGTTAAGGTCCAAGAAACAGCTGGCTGAGTCCACTATGTGTGCTGAGGGAGAGTCCTCCATCTGGCCTGGGACAAAACCACCATGGCCGGCAAACTTTTCACAGAAACCAGAGGAAGACCTGGGAAATGTAGGTAGAATTAATTGACGACAAAGAACAACCAACAGTACCAGAATGGAAAATCTTTTCAGAACAAACACATTCAGATGGTAGCATTTTATTGAAAACAGGCTGGAAAATGTAAACATTTCTGAAGTCGTTTTCTATCACATCTAAGCCTTGCATATAAAAGGGCTGCATCTTATCAACAAAGCTTATAGTCCTTCCAATCACAGTGGTTATTTGTCTGTCAAAAATCTTCTAGAAAGACTTATTAAATAGTTTTTAATTAAAACTTAATTGCACAATTAATTGCCAATTTGAAGGGATGAATAGATGTTATTCCTGTAATTATATAATAGGTAGAGCACTGCTAGTAATGTGAATGACACACGAATTATAGCCAGTGAGCTGTCTCGAAAATTACATACAAGGATGACAACATTCATATTTAGTTCCAGCATGCTGTATATTGAGGTGATAAAATATTCTTTAAAAGAGGGATCACAGCTGCTATCATTACCTGCTTTCCAGTGAGATGACCTCAAAGCTGGAGTCTTGGAGGACAGACGCACATGAGTGTTGTTCTTTGCCCACATCAGCAGATAAGCCACACCCCCTGCCGACAACCTGTCCATTCTGACAGGGAGTGCCTAAAGAGGAGAACATTTGAAAACACAGAGAACCACCTAGTCGTTTCACAAAGCTCATGCATGCTGTGGTCATTGTCACAACCAGTGTTGCATTCCAGTATTTACTGCAGTTCTACAGTTTCTTAGTTATTTGTGACAGATATACAAATAAATGATTATGAACACAACACAAAAACTACATCAGTTAAACTGCATCATTCCTGGGATAATCTGGTTGGCAGGTTGATTATTTTTTTATAAACTTTACCCCTGAGTTTCTGTTCTTGGTTATGGAGTGGTAGTTTGCTGGACAGCAGACAGAAGGTGTTGTCTTCTGGAGGATCCACCCAGGTGAATGTCTTTAGGAGAGCCTGAGTGTTATCTGCACCGTCCGGCTGGCTGCTGCAGGGAGCCACCTGTGCAGCCTGCTCCAGCAGTTCTGCAGTGTCATTGGCCCTGAGGAAAGAATATCTGGATTTCAATCTGACAAGTGTAAAACCATGATGCTAATCAGGATTAAAGAAGAATGTCGTGATCATATTGAATCATACTGTACAGAATATATGAAAATGTAGATGTATGCTTCCCAGTTTATAAGAAATATGGTGTGAGTCAGAGATATTTTTATGTGTATTATTGCGCAGTAGAGCTCACAGATTTTAAAGTACACCAAGTACTAAACCCCACCAAAATATTGGCAATTCGAAGTACCATATATAATACAGAATTAACGACAGACTGACTAATGTCTCTGTAATCAGAGTCTGTGTACACACAGAATGAATGATCCAGGCTTCAGCACGTGTCTTATTAGAGATCATCAGAGCACACTTATTCCTGACTCTCAGAAAAATCATTTTTGTTCTCTGCCCTGAGATACAGCGTAGGTTGATTATGTGAATTAGTCCCCTAAGGTTTCCTTTTTCCATCCAGATAAATGAGGATACATTCAAAAAGCAAACCATTATCTACTGTGAATGTCCTACCTAATGACCATTTTTATGCACAAAGAATTAGAAATCATTAAATATACCACTGAAGCAAGCATAACTGTGAACAAGCCCTAATGAAGATATAGGAGTTGTTTTTAAAGGCGGACAGTTTCCACACACCCCCGGGCACTTAGGGTAATGAATGTTCTCCATGTAGAAGCTGTACAACTTCCATGTTAAGCTGCTTTACAAACCAACGACTATTAAAACTCCTCGTTTAGTCAGAACAGTCACATTGGAGTATAAATGTATCTTGATAAAAAATGGAAGATGTATAACACTTCAATAGAAACATGATAACTCATATTACACTTTCTCAGATGGGAGCTCAAACACAAACCCACTCTCTCATTTAGGCTTTTTGTGCCTCAGCTGTAACTCCATCACCAACTTTTAAAAAATGGTATAAGTCACAATAAACTGTAAATAAAAGTATCTTTGTTGACCAAACATGCCGTGATATAATTTGACCAACAGATGGCACAAGAGAGGAGCTTTTATATTTTTAAATCCCAAATATAAATTCTTATTCTTCCAGTATAACATTTTAGATCACTTCATCTAATAAAGTAAAGTTGTGACAAAATTACATACAATCTTTCAATCACATGATCCCAGTCCAAACAACTCTGATCCAGATTCAAAGTTTTACAAACCCAGCACAGAAAAAGTGTCTGATGAGTAGGTAAATACACAGAGAGAATATTAAGCTTGGCCATAGAGGAGCTGTGTTTTAACATTTACCGCCAGGCATATCAAATATTCATGAAACTGATTTTAGGTGCCTGGATGTTGCTATAACAGCTTTTTTTTCCTATCCAGTATTTTTAATAAACACAAAGCACATATTGTGGTCTACTATAAACATCTGCTGGCAGAGCATTGTCTGTGCAGTTCTAACACGGTCATGTTCAGGACACTAATTATTTGACGGTATGAAAACACCAAGTACAAATATTCAGGTGGCTTATGATCATGAGAAAAAAAAAAGAAAAAAGAAGGTACTTCGACATACATTACCACACGTGTGGAGGTGACAGCGGGAGGAGAGAGGGTAGACAGAGCACCCTGTTTGTCCAGTCTGGTGCTGGTTCCAGTGAAGATCTTTCCTCTCCCTGTGGGGGTTCTTCCCAGTGCGGCGTGATTCACCATGGCCATATCACCGGCCACCAGTGAGGAAGGGTCTAAGGTTGTGAGAAAGAAAGAAACCATTGTATCACACGCAGTGTAAATGAAAAGTAAACGAAAACAAATAAGAGTAAGAGTCAAAATAGCAGCAGGTAGGATAGGATACAACTGATATGATACAACACACACAAGTTATTTTTGGGGTCGTTTTCCCTTTACTGGATAGGAAAGCTGAAGAGAGACAGGAAACGTTGGGAGGAGACAGTGGGGGATGACATGCAGCAAAGGGCCGAGGTCGGATCTGAACCCACATCCACTGCGACGAGGACCACAGCACTCTGTACATGGGACACGCAACATAACCGCTAGTCTATCGGCACCCTCTATACAATCCTTTTTAATATCACATAAACCTGTGTGTGTGTTTTGTACCACAACTCACAAAAGATAAGACAAGGGGTTTTCAAAGAACGATTTGAGGATAATTTAACATATTTTATCATCCCTGGTATTCTTGTATTGCTTTTATTTGGGGGATAATCATGCACACATTTAGGAAATACAGTTAACATATTTAGGGCACTGAAAAGGGGATGCATTATGTTGCCATGGAGGCGCCAGTGACATTGCTTCTAGCATTGCTAAGTTTTATATCGTGTACTTTTGTGATGTTGGTAAATTGGAAATAACATTGAAAGCAGCCAGAAAGTAATTTGCTGTGTAGTTAATGATTCAGAGACTTCCTGTTACTTTTAGAGCACAGGTGTTGCCCTGTGTCTTTTACCTCCCTTCACGCCATCTTTGCCTCGCTCAACAACTCCCCTTTGACCAGTTTGAACCAGTTTAGCACAAATCACAGCATGTGGGTTTTTGCAAAAGCAGCCATTTTCTAAAATTTGCAAAATTACTTCAAATTCTCACCAGATTTCCCTGAAACTTTAGATGAGGCTGCCTCTTTACAAGCCTCTGTTGGAGAACCAGAAAAGGAGATGCCCTTTTGGTCGGAGTCTGACATCCATCTGTAGAAACCAGGCATCAGAAAAGCGACGCTCTGTTGATGACAAACAGCATTGGCAGAAGTGAGAGTTGGCACGGTGGTCAGTCCAGAGACAGTCTTGTAAAGTCGAGTCATGATGGCTAACCTTTCTCAGCAGCTCGTCCTTGCTGTAGCCAAACAGACTGAGAGCCAGGTGGTCGTGGATGCTGCAGATCGAACCATCAGGGTGGAGCAGGAGGAGGCCACTCAGAGGAGCAAACACCCAAATCGTTCCAGAGTACTCCAGAGCACGACTGGGGGAGAGTACAAGGCTGTGCACTTTGACTTCTATAAGATTGGAGGTAAAGATGCACAGTAAGTTACAAATCTATTTATTGCTATCATCAGACGATCACTAAATGTTATATTAGTGTTTCGGCTGTCTGAATTTCAATATGTTTTTCTGCATCTTAATTAAGTTTTGTTGTTGTTTTTTAATTTGTTGATATTTTAGCATTATTTAGGTGGAGGCTTAAAATAAGCTCTTTGAGTTTTCTGCCTCTTCCTGCAATGAATATTGTATATTTTGTTATTTCTAATGTTTTTTTTCCCCTTACTGTGCAAATAAATACTAAATACTAAAAATGTCTAACTCCTCTATGGCTAGCCTGTAATAATCATGTATCCCTAAAGTGTAAACATTTAATAAAACAGCCCAATGTTTTTTTAATGTCTATTAAAAGCTTCTCAAATCATTTAGGAACACAGAATATATTAAGTGTATTAAAAGAATAACCACATTTTGGGCAACGAGGTTTTCAAAGGACAGCGACAATACTCTCTTTTATTTTCCTGTTTTTAACATTTATCTTGACTCCCTGCTCCTTCTAATCAGAGTTACTTTTACTCCTTTTCCATCAGGTGTACATTATCTTGCCCAGTTTCTGTATATGTTTTTATGACAAAGGCTGAAGAGTTTACACTTCAGTATTTTTGAAGGTAGTTGGTGCAGAATAATAAACATAGTGGATTATGCAGCAGTTTCTCCGGAAATATACAGGGTGTTTTTAATCCCTCTCTGACCTCGCATTAAGGACACATATTAACAAAACAAAAAACATCCTTACCAGCAGATGGCTCTTTTTCATGAGCTTTCTCACAGTGTTCAGGGTTTAAGCCCCCTGACTGGCACACAGTGGAGGTGAGGGGTGAGCAATCCTGCTTTTCTTCCACATTTGAGCTTTCAGGACTCTCTGTTGGACAGGTGCAACCAGTCCCATTATTTAGGTGTCGGGGTTTCCTACATACCACGGCCCCCTGAAGTTTGACGCACAGCGGGACAGATGCACCCCCTCTGCTTTTACCAAACACTTTCTGAACTCTTAGCATCTGAAACAAGGAAGTACAAGGAAAGTCAAAGCTGACAGACTTACAGAAAACATCAGAGCTCGTACATTGTGGGGTGCATTTTATTTCTGTGTTCCTGAACTGCCAAAGAAGCACAATGGTAAAGAGAAACTTGAAAGCAATGTTTATGAAAGGCATTCTTTTCATTGCTGAGCGGGGTAGTTTAAGTTATAAAGTGTGCCTACCTTGGGAAATGCGTTACTGTGGAGGGGGATTTGTAAAGAAGGGATTAGCTCCTTAACAAACATCCCTTTTAACTTGTCGGGATGCTGATATCCATGGAGTTGCGCAAATGCCAAGTCACAGGTAAGGATGCTGCCCTAGAAATGACATTAAATGTGTTAAACAAGATCATTTGATGGGTTAGAAAATATGACAAATGTGCCCCCAAGCATAAATAAAAAGAAGAGGTAAGAATCACAATATGTTTGAGAAAACCAAAAAAACTGATGAAAACAAAATAAGAGAAAGAAATACTTCTCAATACTTAGAGAAAGAAAAGAATACTTATATTTGTATGGCTAGGAACTAAAAGTAGTGTACTAACTTCTTGTGAAAATGACAGGAATGCTGATATTCTTTCCACAATTTCCATCATGACAATCGATTGCTCTTCATGTTGTGACTGTCTGAGAGTACACAGTGATACTGGCACCTCTCCAGCTGACGTCAAAGCATCCACCTACAGGGAAAGCAGCAGATTAAATAAACAAAACTCACTATCAAACATAGACACATATTTAAAAGAAATAGGAGATGTCTGACTGAATGGTGGTTTGATACAACCACGTTTTGAGGAAAAGTTTGGAGTTCAATGCTTAGTTTTCATGTCAGCAAATATTGTACCACTTTTCCGGACACAGCTACAACAGTTCCATCCACTAGCAAAAAATCTTCTTCCAATGCATCTTCAAGGACCTGATTGGTTTTCTTCAAGAAACAGGACAGCTTTTTTCCAATGAGGTCATTGGTAGTGCACTCAAACAGTTTGCAGGCCTGTTCATTTACTGACAAAATCTGAAAAATGGCAAAACAACAACACATTTTAAGGGCATACTTTCGTCATAGTACTGTTGGCAACATTCTGCTCAGCTGCCTCAGCACTCACTGTCGGTGCATACAAAGTACCTGTGTGGTCTTATGGTCAACGGTGAGAATGGCTTTGTTTGGGTTAAGTGCAGACGGGGACCCAGACAGGTTAAACCCTCCGGAGGTTAATTGACTGATTAAGCTCTCCTCTTTCTCTGACACAGTAGACGGATGTGGCAGGGGGGCAACGGAAACCCGGGAACAAGGATCTAAGCTCAAGATTTGGCGGTTTCTCTCTGCCACAGATGTGCAATCATCCACACATTCACCTGAAAGCAAAAAAAAAACCCTATTACAGTTATGTCAATCACAAAATCACTTTCTCTCACTCTCATCCTTATTATTATGATATATATATTTTTTTTATTATTCCAAGGTGATATTTAAAAAGTAATCTCTTTTGAACCAAGAAATCAGTCCTGGCGCTAATGGAAATTGTGGTTATTTATGCTTGACACAATGCCAAAGGATGATGAATTATTAAACTGTTGTGGGTTTATGTTAGTCATCACTCAAGCTATTTACATAATTACAATCCTAAATACTTACCTCTCAATAAACCTGGACGCAAGCGACGTTTCAACACAAGGAGGGTCTTCTTGTTAAACGGTCTCTGAGTACATGGGTAGGACTTGTTCAGGTCAAAGTCATCTTCCAGGAGATCAGAGAAGAGGTCGGGCACCACACAAATAGTGTCCCCTTTTCCTCTGTTGCTGTGTCTCGCCCTAAAGTTGGCCTCAGTCGACAGCGACATTGCTGTTGGTTGACAAGACAATGGATTGCAGCATTATAACAATTGTGTACGACAAAAGGTCGTGTGTTGAAGGTTGAAGCGTCTGATTTCAAAGGTAAGGCAAACAGACACTCACCTCAAGTCGTAGAGAGGGTTTCTTGTGGATTGTTTTTCTTAGCTGTGAATGGGCACGTCAGTTTTAGTTGACTATAGTTGGCAAGGTAACGTTACCTCCCCTTCGCTATGTGGCTAACGAGCCATCTGCTAACGTTACTGCTGCTACAAACAAACGCTGCGCTGCCCTATTTGGAGCTAAAATAACATGGTAGCCGATACATTTAGAACGGCTTCATTTCACTTTTACGTTACCGTAATGTGAGCACAGCGTTGGCACACCTGTTTAGTTGAGGGGGAAATATAATTGTACGGCTATTACTTCACTTTCAACAGCCTCAGTTTTTGTATCTGGCGGGTTTCGAGCGCCAGCCAAACCGAGTAGTTTCGAGGAAGCCTCCTGTAGCCAATCGACTACAATGTCTTCAAACACGAACAGCTCATTGGATAGTTCACCGGAAACGTGTCCTTTGTTTCCATGGAAACCAGACTACAAACGCTGCTAGATTAAAAATATGCTAAAATAATTTATTTATAATTAAACCGTATCAAGTGCTACTACTATTCCTAAACAAAAATGATATCAATAATGGATCCACTGTTTTATTGTAAAAACGCAAGCCACAGATAAACCAAACAGCAAATTAGCAGAGTGTTTACGGTGTTTACTGCTGTTTAATATGGAAATCATGCTGCCAATAACTCATCTCTGTTTATTTTATTCATTTTGTAAGGGGCAAACAAATTACAATATCATTTTAATGAAAACAAAAATGGAACTTTAAAACATATCACATGAGAATTATACGCTCTTTATTTGCATATACAAATCTAAGGAACAACACTAAAATACATTTTTAACAGACAGAATGCAAGAAAGACAGTCTCACAATGCAAGACTGTAATCTAGAACAGAACTAACTGAGTTCCAGGTGCATTGACCGCAGGGGTCCATATGGAGTGATTTATCTCATACTGAGTCTCAGTCTTTATTAGCTACATGGCTTCATTTGCAAATCCACAAGCTCCCCCAGAAGGATAATCTCCACAACTTTAACTAGACAAAACTTTTAGCCACAACACAGACCAAAATGAAATAAATCAGACATTATTGAAACGGACAGACAGGCTGGCATAGTCTAAATAAAAAAATGGTTAAAGGCTTATAGGCTAATTGGGAAGTACATGTGCTGTACTTTTGCATAAGTGAAAAAGAAAAAAAAATACAACAGGAGGGAAAGGAAAATATGTAACAGTCAGTACAGATGTTTTGAACAAATTCTAGTTTAACTTAGCTCTCTTGGTATTAGCAACAGCATTGTGAACAGAATTTCAGTTCATCCAACACTGAAAGGATTCATCACATTGACAGCTCAGCTCCAGCTGCAATGGGAAATGGGAAATGTTAGCAAATCACCCAATCTGCCAAGGCCATGTCCAATTGCACATGTCATGGATTTTTTTCTACACCACAAACAACTAATAAGATTGATTCCTGGGACATTGGGTACATTTTGATACATCACTTTTTTCTGTGTATTTTCTGCGTGGAGCCTATGTAATACCTGGACATAAATGCCTCTTCAGTTCTATTTTCTTGATACAAGGACACCCTTATCTAAGAGAACATGATCTTCTTGCTCATGCAGGTTTCAACCAGTTTGAGCTTACAGTAAAACTTTTCCCCTTACTCTATCCTTTTGGTTCTTTTTATTTGTCAGAGCAAAAGAGATTTCGCTCCATTAAAATCATCTCGATCTTTTAACTGTTGTTCAGTCCAGTGGCCGGGTGCTATAGCTGTAGCATGCATGTTTTGTCAAGTAGCTCATTCTACAATAATGAGTACTGGTTGATCTTCATACAGACGAGGAGCCAAGCGGAGCACTTTACACAGTCACACATACAGTCATACGCGCACACAAGCAGAGTTGGGCACGCACTTATGGTGCCATGGCTGTGAGGAGTGAGCTTTGAGAAGCTGTTTGAGCATAGTTCACTAAAACATCAGTCCATTTTAATGATGATAGTCCTTTTTACTGTGGGGACGGTTTCCTAGTATATGATCCATTTCAGTGGCGATGCCAGCTGTCATCTTTGGAATTACCTGCACGAAACAAAGAATGAGAACACTCATTATGCTGTTTGATTAGACCAAATACTGAGATATACATCTTTCATTTTAGTGTGCTCTTCTTCTACCTGAATGGCTCCCAGGTTCTCTGTAAGCTGTGTTGGATTGGAGGATCCAAGCAGCACTGAGCTCACGCCCTCATTTCTCAGGCACCAGGCTAAAAATTGGTGAAAGGAGGACATTTTAAAGTTGTTTTTATGACTACTAGGTCTCTGACAATGTTTAAAGAAACACAAAATATAGAATTTGTAATGTTTTTTGCATTGAGAGGAAAGGACAGTTGAGACTCTGCATGTTGTCCCTTATACCTATGGCTAGTTGTGGTAAAGTACATCCAAGCTTCTCTGCAATATGAGCCAGTTCCTTTAGCTTGGCTTGTTGTTTTCTCCCATCTTCACTCATTATTTTCTCTCTCAACCACTGGTATGGCTAGAAGAAGAAGAAACAATAACGAGCATAGGTATAATTCATCTAAATCAGGCAGAAAAAATATGAGGCACCTTATGTTTTATTGTTTAGCATGTACTCTCTTGATAACAGGAAAGGTTTGGAACATAGACTTTTAATCTGTACCTTCATTGAGGCTCTGGAGGAGTCTGGGACACCGTTTTCATACTTTCCAGTGATAATTCCACACGCCAAGGGGGACCAAGAGACCACACCCACACCTGAGAATGAACATTGACTACTTACTGTAGCAAACGGATACAAATCTATCACAACCCTAAATCTATAAGTTCACCATAAACTTACCTATCTTATGATAGAGCTCTGGCAGCTGGGTTTCCACTTTGTCCCTCTGGAAGAAATGATACTCTGCCTGCTCACACACTGGTGGGATTAGATTAAACTGTCTGGCTACAGAGTATGCTTCCTAAATAAAATGAAGAAGAAAGAAAACAGGGGAAATATTTCATGACATTAGGAAACTTTGTCAAACATTGACCTCTACATTTGAGGACTACATTTGAACTTTTCTGGCTGTGGCAAAGCAAGTTTCAACATATTCGCTCATTCAAATTTTATTGCATGTCTCCTTTACCAATAGTATTAACGATAAATGGGTTTTTTTTACAGCCCTTAGAGCTTTGCAAAGGAGAGCACATGTAGATAATTAGATGACCCCACACTGTTATCAGTATCATTACAACATCTGTCAAAGTAACTGGAACTTTTACCCTGATTCTTTCTAATTTTCTGAAATCAATTCTGAAGAGATATGGCTGTTTTTACTCTGCAGTAGTAATTAATACATAATGTTTAGTTTCAAATGCATTTTTTTTTTGATTACAAAAACTCAGATGGATAAAAAAGGGAAAATATCAATAATTCACCCAACGCTATAGGTGTATATTTTTTTAAATCTAATGTTACAAGTTACACAAAGACTTGTTTTTTTTTTATCACTCACCATTATCTCCATTGCGGACCATCTGGATGTCCCCCAGTACATGGACATACCCTGGTTAATGACATGTGTCATTGCTCTTACTATCTCTGTAAAACAAAATTGTAGCGAGTAAATAAGTACATTATTAAACAGCGGATGGCGCCACAATTGCATCTTTTATATAACAAGCAGGGAAAAAAACACTTTTAAAACTTTGCCTTTATTTAGGCAGATATGAAACATTTTAACTTGTTCATTATGTACATTATATACTTAAAAAAATACTCTTAAAAGAATCCTCTTTTAAGTCTTACTATGGACTAAAACATGTGAGTAAGATCGTATTACATTAGTAAGGCCTTTTGTAAAACTGGCCCAAAGACGGTGCTTTAAATAGATGCAGCCTGTGTATTTAAAAAAAAAAAAAGGCTTGTGCTTTTAAACTCTTGTGTAAGCAGATTTTCTTTGCTCGGATCAGACGACTTTATGCAGCCAAACGCTTCAGGGGTTAAATTAAAAGAATCAGTCAACCTTAGCAGAGTGTTGCTTGCTTGTGCAGCAGAACAAATCATAGCAAGACATAACTGTGGGGGTAGAAGTCAGCCAGCACAGTGGCCTTTAGTGGTTTGGGTATTTGTACCTATGGATGCAGCAAGGAAAGAATCAATGGGTGGAACAGTACATAAGCAAATGTAATTTATTTTATTTATGTGAGTTAATAAAAAAAAAAGTGATGTACTTCCTCATAGGACATTTTAGAATGGCAAAGGTGGAGGTAATATAGCTATAACTTAGAATGGGTTTCTGTTGTTTGCAGTGCACAAACTCTCTAATTACTGCGGAAAACAACAACATGATAAAGTGTTTCATGCGATTTCTTCAGTTTGTAACTGCACTTAAAAAGCATTAATGAAACATCTGCTAAGTTGCAAAGCCACAAATTCTTCAGGCAAAAATATGTAGCGGATGAGGGTGCAGAACTGAGAGCACAGCAGATTGTGATTAAAAAAGAACAACTCTGTCTTCATCGGGTTTTCTCTGTGGACCAAATTGTAGCTCAGCGAGAGACAGAGAGCAAGTGTGCGTGTGGGTGAGGCAGGTGCGAGGGTAGAGGAATAACAGTACATCTGCTCCAAAAGGGAAAGAGGGAGGCAGGGAGAGAGGTTTTTGGACAGAAGGAAAAACTGTGAACCAAGCAGGATCCTCGGAGGCACACACAGTTCAAATTAGTTTGTGAATATATGAATAATCCAACTGAAAGCCAAGAGGGGACTATGACACCTTGATTCATAGCAACGTCCAGGCTCACCTACAGGCCAGTCTTAACATAAAGTTTCTCTCCATGAGTCCACAGTGAATCATCAATGCACACAACACAACAGACTGAGCCACACTGGTTGGGTGCTCAGGTGAGGTATGCAGCACACACCAACAACACCCCACTCACATAAACCCACTGCAGCTTTTCAAGGAGGACGATGTGGGTGTAGTTGTGGGCACATGCACACGGTGATGTGTGCATGTAGGGCAAACATTTACCGTATTTTTGTGCCGACCAATATATGAGACTGGTGGACAATGGAGAGGTGAAAATATTCAACCACTCTCATCTATGCACAGTGAGCATGTGAGGCTAACGCTATAGTTAGCGTAACTTTAAGGGCACAACAAAGGGTGGAAACGGGGAAATTGGCCCGGAGAATGTTTCCAAGAAGTGAACATAGCCACTGGATTCTTATGTGTTCTCAGTTGTCTTCTTCCATACATTATGTCATTTTCTAACTACGGTAATAGTCATTTAGAGCAAAATTGAGGATAAACCAGGGTTAGCTTTAAGGTTTGCCTATCTGTGATTGATAAGCCGACGAGTAAGAAAACTAATCTAATATCAGCAAAATCCGCCTACTGGCATCTCTAAATCACACTAATAACATTTCATAGTAACTGGCTCAGTGGTCTTATTTCCAACTGAGCTCGTTGGATAGAACGAAAATCAGCCCAAAAAGGTAAAATGTAAATTCTTCTTGCTTTCTTGTCAGACTCAGAAAAGTTACTGAACCTTAAACATCAGCATGCCCCTTTAAAACTTGAATTTGTATTTAGATTCAATAAATATGGAATAATATATTCAATAGAAAGTATCAGATTAGATAGAAGATGGATTCATGAAATGTGCGCTAGATCTTGTTCATGTTATTTGCATAAGCTGACTGCTGTAAAATTGCAGACTGCTGGCTTACCATTATCAGCCTGTCCTTGAACGCTCCCAAAGCAGCAACAACATGCCACTGAATCAGGATTGGACCAATCTTAACACTTCAGTATATTAGGTGTCTTTGTGAGAGTAAATCTACAGGAAGGCACATATCTTTCTTATGCATACAGACAGTGTGGTGATCACACAGGTTTTCATTTTTGGATGAAGCCTTTTCTGTGATTTTGGGAATTAAGGTTTTGATTAGCAAAAGAGGCACTAAGTGGTTGAGATTATCCTGCATGCTGCTCTATTTTTGGGGAGAGTGGTGATATCCTGCCACTTGAAGGAATGTCCTGACTGCGTGCCTCTGGTTTTGTGTTCACTATGATATGGCATTACAATTTCATTTGCTCTCCGGTGAAAATCTCTTGACCGGAGGGATTATCATAAAGTGTATGTATTGTTCTCATATCGGCTCTTTTCCTCGGCATGTGTGTTCTATCTCCATTCACTTTGTCCTGGGGTTTTTATATTTTGTGATTGAATGGATTCAATTTGCTGCATATTGCTCTATCAAATAAAACAAATGAAATTGAGAGAGTGGATGGCAACATTGTGCTAAGATGTAAACCACTGACTCTGCAGGCCATGGTATGCCTATTAAAACGATGAGTTGACAACAGCACATGGAGCTTGAGGCACCTTCTCTTCATATTTCCGCTAATTTAAACCCTTACACATACTGAACGAGCATACACTGGCAACATGTGAGATGGAATTCTGGCTAGGGTTATTCCCCCTTAAAGAAAAAAGATCCAGTCTGATTACTGTAAGCGACATCTCTATCAGTAAAAATATGTAGAAGAGAGTCAACAGGGAGTAAAAAAAACAAAAAAAACAGGAAAGAAACCAAGAAGTTCGATATTTGTAAAGGATGTTGGCACTGTTCCTGTTGGATACCTCTGGGTATAAGCCAAAAGACAAAGCAAGTCAAGGCTGTGTTGTGGGGGGAGAAAAAGAGAAACACAAGAGAAGAATGACTGGACGGAAAAGGAATGTTGTGATGGTAACAAAGGGAGACTCTGCATCCATGACATCACTTTTTTGTGTCCCCAAGGGGACACGATGTCTCACAGACAGTCGAATGGCATTAAAGTCACAAGGACAAACAGAAACCCCACACAAAAGTATACACAGTAGAGTTGGTATTCACACACACATAAGCACACACACATACACACTTGTTAGTTAGCTTTACAATCCTTTTCTTTAAAGGAAAATGTATGGAGATATTGGTGAAAAACAGTTTGTAAATGTGTGATTAGATCGACAAATGCATCACCAAATGCTCTATACAGATCTGCCAATGCATAAAAAAAATTGCAAACGTGTACACAGTTCTGCAGAATAACTTGTCAATACGTACATAGTTATTGATAAAGAGTTTTTGCTCCCAGGATTGAAAATACACACAACTCATCACTTACTACTGAGGGGGCTTACCTCCATTGGCTGTCTGTTTACACAACTTTTGCAACACTTCTGCACAATGCCATTCTGCAGCCTGTTGGACCTATGCAAAAATTCACAAGGGGGGCCCCCTCCATCCAGCTTTCATCAGTATTATGTCATAAATAGTTTGACTATGACAAAAAAATGCCACATTTTTTACATTTTCATTGCCAAAATCCACATTATTATTATTATCTTTATAATATACTGTAAATATGAATATCTTCATTTTCCTTTGTGACTCTCATTGACAAAGTAGGTTTTCACAGCAATAATGCATGCCATGCTTAGAAGCGCAACAACATTGAGTGCTGTGAGATGAGGCCCCCTTAGCTAGGTTTTCTACCATTATTGCAAACATTGCACATTTTGAGTGGTTCAAAGTTTGTCAGCCTTTGAGGGCCCCCTACTGGCTTGGGCCCCAAGAAGTTGACGGCCTCGCCTGTTAAAAAAAGCAGCGCCTCTGACTTCTGCTGTGCAAGATCCACAGGTATGTGCGGCAAGGGTTTGTTCGCCCTGAAGTCAGGCTCACAGACTTTCAGTGGCTCACTTCAGTCCAAACTTGGTAGCGTGAATTAATGTCTTTCAATCAAACCAGCTCTCCACAAGGCTTATTTCTCTAAATAGTATATTACAGTTTCTTTAGATGGATGATTATGACATAATGAGGGATTAGACTATGAAAAAGTGACACCATCAGTCTTCCTTTCTGGCTACAGAAAATTTTGAGTTAAAATGAATGTTTTTGCAGTCTGGATTGATGTTGTTAAAAAATGATCCTGTTTGAACTATAAGCAATATGTGTGAATCAATATCTAAGACCTTTACACACATTCTGTGAACTGTAAAGACAAACAGAGGTGTGGAAATCTCACTAATTACAGCTTTTCACTGCGACTCAAACCTCTAGAGAAGCAATTTAGAAATTCTTAGTGCTAATGCATGAGGATGCACTGCTTCCTGTGAGTCTAAACTCACACCCCCTTCTTCTCCCTGGTGGTTTTGAGTCATTGAACCTCTACTCAGTGAAATATGACTGAGTCGGCCTTGCTTAACTGTAATGAAGGATGAAGTAGACATGAACAATGTTTTATGCTGATAAACCACTGAAAACAAAACACACTCCGCCTATCTGTCTTTGTATTTGTCGAGTCTGTTTTTGTACCTGGCATCTTTCTCTGTTATTTTTTATCATCATGCCACTTGAATCAATCAGTCTCTCAGTCAGATGAGGCTTCTTCTTAACACGAATTATCAATGGGGAAGTCACTTTATCTGCAGAGACAACTAAGTAAAGAATTTGTTGGAACAGGCCGTCAGGTCTGCCAGTCACCAGTACTGCCACTGACAGTAATGTTATAGGAATGATAAGTATGACAGACTGGCCTTCCACAGTCGGCTGGCTTACAGAAGAGGAAGTATAGGGGTCAAAGAGGAACAACTGGAAGATATTTTTGTCAGCCATGAGAGACTTCTTCCTTTTAGCCAAATACTACCTGTGGATGATGATTCGTAGGAGATGAAGATGTATGTTAGGACCACATCACAAGAAAGAGGTAATTGAGGACAAAACTAGAGGTATTTATAGGCAATGAATGGTGACATAAGGTGGATGAGTGGGAAAGGCAGCACTTCTGTGTAAAAGGAATAGAGCGCACAGTACGCCTTGTATCTAGTGAGACAAGCCCAAAAATACACCAGCTTCCCCCCCGGGGGGGCCAGATAATCCTGCTTCTGAAGAACATGGAGGGCCGGGAGCGGGTGCAGCTCAGAGACCCTTTGGAAACACAATGATCCCAAAGAGACGAAGAGAAAAACAGAGGGAGAGTTGTAGACCAAAATAGAGGACAAGAGATGAGGCAAGATTGTCAGTCAACTTGAAATGTTTGTGTCTGTGTGTGTCAGAGGGAGACAATCCCCTTAAGTCAAAGGCAAAGGTCGCCAGTCCGGTGTGGGTAGCACTCTTGTAAGTATTTCTCACCTTCTCATTTTACAGAACAACATGCATTGTCCCTGCCCAGACCCTCCACCAGTTTCCCCAGGGGTATGGCTGGCCAATCACTCACCTTCCATGGGGGTGTTGCTGTCTGGCCGGTTTGCAAAAACCACATCCACATACTCAAGTTGCATCCTCTGGAGGGAGCTCCTTAAACCTGAAGTGAGAGGAGCAAAATACAGTGGTGGATAGATATCATGAGCCCTGTTGTCTGTTGAAATATTTGTAAATGATTTGTCAATCACCCCAACCAAAAAAAAAACCCATCATGACTCCAAAAATGTATTGAATCCAATAAGATATTTTGATACACTAGAAAAGGGTCTCAAGAACTCATAGGCCGCTACTCATAGGCTACATGTAGTGGACCAATTTGAGTAAGTGACATATATCTCTCATATGCTCCCAAGAAAATATTTTCCCTTGAGAACTTTAGACATAGACACATTGGCCTGAATCTGCAGAGAAAGATCTATAAGTGTAACTCCCTACTTTCTCCTGCATCACATACATAAGCTACACTTAAGTTGGACTGCTTTCAGCATGTTTAAACCAGTTTTCACGGTTTCTTTTTGTAGGACTTCTATATATAGCAGCACATTGAGGATTTTTATGAACTACACTTTATAGAGAGAACCCTAAGACTTGACAGCTAGGTTTCTGCTAATTGGGTAAGTGTGAGGCCAATGTTAACAATCTTTTCATCTACATTTTGGTGACAAACAACTCCCAAACAAATTATAATATATCTGTCTCTAATGCTGTCCAGGGATAGGACTTACATGATGTGTGATTGATTTAATTACACAAAAAAGAGGTATGAGTTGCTAATGCACACTTTAGTCACAGCTTAAAAGTTACTGTTGATGTACGTAGAAGCCATGTTGACTCGGGCTACTGAAGGTCCAAGTTTCCTAGTCGAAAATTCAACTTCAGGGGGGCATTCCTGATGACGTATCTGACCTGCAACTCAGAATTTCCGACTTCCGAGATCAAATGGATCGCACCCTATAGCTTCTGTTTGCTCCAGTGAACAAGCTAGTTGTTGTGTTTGCCTGTCTTCAGTGTAATGGTTCAATACTTTAGCGTGTACTCGTTTTTCCTTTCTACATCTCGTACATCTCCCTCTATCAAACTTTCTCATGCGGTGGTGACAGATGGCCCTCTACCAATGAGTTTGGTTCTGCTTGAGGTATCTGCCTGTTAACAGGAAGTTTCTCCTTGCCCCTTTTGCCTAATAGTGACAAGCTCGCTTGGTGGAGAAATGGGACTTTTTCAATCACATAACAAAGATGCAGTCTAGACTTGCTCTTTTTTTTTAATGTCGCAAGATAATTTTATTATGATTTGGCACTACAATGGTTATGTTGACAGGACAAAGTGGGGTCACCGGTCTTGTTCACTAAAGTTAAGCTCAATGAGAAGCAAAGATGCAAATTTGCTTTAAATGTGATTCAAATTGTCTATTTAACTGTTTTCTATCATATAATAAAATTGATTATTTTTATTATCATGCCCAAAATGCTTGGCACTGTTAAAAACTGTGGCATTCTTAAAAATATTTTGGATGATATTCTGCTCGTGTATAAAAAAATACATTTTCAAGAACACCATTTTTCTTTTTTTTTCTTAAACATGGAAATCGGTTAAAGGAAAACTAGGGTGAACTGGATGGGGATTTAAAGTCAACATGTTTGTAATTTTGGCAAAGTGACAGCTGAACAAATGTGACTCAACGCCTGCCAGCTGCAGCGTTCCTGCCACATCTTTTGATCCAGCAAACACGTGATGCCGTGTTGTCATATTCTGTCTGGCTTACCAAGCGAGGGGTCACGGATACAGGACCAACAACAACATGCATAGTTTGCAAAGGATATGGAGACTATATCCCCTTGAATACTTAAATATACTGTCCCATATTATATACTATCCCATAATCAACTGAGAAGTGATGTGCTCTTGGACAATTTCATTTATTAATGATTGAAAAAGTACTTTTTTATGAAGAAGGAGGGACTTTTCGTTTAATAAACATTGTGGTCATTCTGAATGAAGAGTCTGTATTTAGTTAATCCTTAGCTTTAGTTTGACAATTTTATTAAAGTTTATTGTTAAGATAGAAAGAGCTGTTACTAGCTTGAAAACATGGTTCATTTGGATGAAACAGAATTTGTTAACAAGACCATAAACTGCTAAATGTTTAGACTGAATAACTTGATTCCATTAAAAATGTCACAATAATGTTGCGTGGATAGAATAGAGGTTTGTGCAGGCGCCCCATGTGCGGAGGCTGTAGACCTCCAAGCGGGCAGCGAAGGTTCAAATACGACTTGGGGCTCCTTTCCCACGTGTCATTCCTCCCAAGATGAATACAACTGCTTTGATTCATATTTTTTAAACATAGCCAGTGTTAAAAATATGTAGTTGTCTCTTGGAGACGAATGTGGAATGAAGGATTTATTTGGACCAGTTTCAAGGTTATTCTGTGTGAAGCTTGACAATCTCTTAAGAACACCTTTGTGGAAAACACTCTGCACATTTTCACACTTTTATCCTTGTTACATAAATGAATGCATTTATCAGAGAGGCATTTATGAAAAATGAAGGATCAGGAAAAAAAAAAAAATTGCACCAATCTCCTTCTCTCTTGCTTGGCTTTTAGTTTTTTTGGAGTGAAAAAAAAATACACTATATAGAGAAGCGAAAACAAAAAAACTATTGTGTGCAGATCAGTCCTCATTCACCATGAGGAGACCAGATGAAAGATGATAGGTGAACACAGGAGACTGTCATAGAGGAGGACAGCAGAGTAAAGAAGACAAGGCAAAAGACACTCTTGCGCTCTCAAGTACGTGAGCGTGCATGGCAGATTAGTGCCAGAGGCTTCATCGCCGCCCGCTAATCCCAGCTGAGAGTTTTGCTCTCCTCACCACCATCCCAACCACTTATTCCTCCCTCTGTCATCTGAGCTCCCACGATCACACCCATTACATGGATCCCAATCGGAGCCTGCACAGTCATCTCGAGCGGTTTCCGCAGTCCTGTGGATTAGCTGGAGTTTTCTGGCTGTGAAGGGAATCTATTTTTGGAACTGCAAAAAGATGTTGAACAACAGAAGCTATTCTAATGGGAAATATTTCATTCTGTGGTGAATAATGTATTTCATTATGTGTTCTTCGAAAGCCTCTTAGAAATGATGACATTGTCAATGAACTCTTTGTCCTGTGGAAAAGAGTTAAAGTTCTTCCAGGTTGTTCCACAGACTTTGACATTTTCTTGCATGTTACCCTAAAGTTGATCAGTGCTAACTCCAGCTCGTGAAGTTTGGACTCCTCATCACACTCACCTGAACAATCAAATGATTCACCAAATGGCCAGTGGTTGGCTTTACACTCAGTTCAGTTCCAATCAGTTATTCAATTAGCTTGTGGTGACATTGTGCCTCTTCATTTGTTGCAGAGTCACTGTATCTTTCTCACATGAGCGCTATCAACCGAACATGCAAATTAGCTTTAGCTATTTAGCAATGGCCCTTATCATTCCCCTCGCCGTCTGCCCGTCTGCCCGTCTGCCCTTCTCCTCCGGCCCTTTCCAACTGTATTTCTCCTCACTTGTTCTGGGGGGAAAGTTGCAGAGGCTGCTGTGAATGTTAATAATGTGGGAGAGAGCTGAGTCACTGCAGGAGGTGCATTGCGCTGTGGACTGGATGGAGCGTTGTTTTGGAAGTGTGTGTGTGTGTGTGTGTGTGTGTGCATGTGTGTGCGTGTGTGTGCGTGTGTGTGCGTGCGTGTGCGTGCGTGTGCGTGTGTGTCGGGGCAGGGGGGTAAAGCTTCTAGGAGCCTAGTAGAAGGAGGAAGGGTGTTTAAGGTTGGTGTTTTATGTGTGTACTATACTATGATGTCATAGTCTCTTGGAAGGGCACCCCTTAAGGTAAGACAACTGGTAAGACAAAACATCTGTTGCAGTTTGATGGAGCATTTGCAAATACAATTTCCAAATTCCGCTGGGTGTGAATACTGAGAGAGAGAATGCACATATCGGGAGGAGACGAGATAAAAGAGAGGAGATTAGAGGAGTGCAGCAGCGCTCTGAGTGATGGGGTGATGTGAAGGACAAAGCAGAGGAGAGGGAAATCGACTTGTTACCTTCAATGATGTGTTTTCTGTTGAGGCCTCTCTCTGTCTCTGCTCTGCAACAGGAGGGGGAAAAAGAGAAAGTCAGTGCTTTGACACACAACAACATACAAGAGCCTGTATGACAAACTACCCACATAACCACTGACAAGCAACACACCAGCTCTGCAGAATGCCCACAGCTATAGACCAAACCGTGCACTGTGTCTTAGAGGTGGGCAAACACGCATGGGCATGCTCTCACTGTCTGTCCTGATGATAAGTCATTTGCATGTAAATATATATCATCGACAAACATGTATTATGATCTATGTGGCCTGAATTTTGCACAGTAAATTGACTTGTTTATGAATGAGTATTGGGCTTAACTTGATTCAATTATTACTACTAAAGTTTAGAGAAAAAAATTACTTTTACCTCACTACAAAGATCCATCCCACAAAACTGTTTTTTTTTTACATGCTATTACTGTATGCTCAATTCAGATTTCTAACCAGTCAGACCATCCACAAGATCAAAAAAAAAGTATCTTCTTGGTGAATGTATCAGCGGTTCTTTTTACATTGCCAGTTCACAGCAAGACTGTGATGCCTCTGTTACGCTTCACACACTGAGAGGTAACCATAGGTAGAAGTGATTCCAGCCTTGTTTGAAAGCAGTAACAGAGGTTATGTGCATCATTCAGAAATCAAAATCTTTTACCTGTCAGCTAGATCTTGTACCTGCTCACCTGGTAAAAAGCCTGAGTACCCTCCCTGTCCTCTCTAATAACTTCCATCCACTCCTCTCCCGCTCCTGGTCATCATCTTCCAAAACCGCTGGAATTGTTCCTAGACTCAAGAAACCGTGCACAGAGCCCTACATTGTGGTAAACTTCTGACCAAAAAATACCCGAAAGAATAGCTCAGGTCCACACTCAGCTTTCTAACAATAAATCTGAACTCCAGTCTTGTTTTCACCTCCTTCACAATAACACCAGCCCTGGGTAAAAATCCAAAATGATGTGTGGATTGCAGTGGCCCCTTTAACAAAACAATACTCATCTAGCTTGATGTAAGCACAGCTGGGTTAGTTAGGGATAGGTCAGTTTATAGATTCAGATACATGTCAGTTAGCTGTATTTCTAAAACAGACAATGATAAATGGACATTTAAATGACTCTCATAAAAGTGATGAAAGTAATCCAAAACTAAATGAAAAAAGCAATACCCTGCAGGACTGTGCTTTCAATCTTTCAGTGATCTATAAGAAGGCTCACCTGTGTTCACTCAGTCAATTTCAGATTTTCCTCATGCTTGCATTTTCTTTTATGGCCTATTTCTTTTCTGCTTGTTCTGCTTTTGTTTAGCTTCTTGCTGTCTTGTCTTTTGCTTCATTTCACACTTTCTCTTCTGCCTCCCTCCTTCCTCTGGTCCCAGCCTGCTTATGGGTTATAATAACACAAAAACACATGCTGTCCCTCCTATTGTAGTGCCCTCTTACCTTTCACTCAAAGTTCTTATGAAGAGATAACTGTACAACAATATATTAATGTCAGGATGATAAGATGCTTATGGACCTTTCAGGCATAGCTTAGTCAGAGAGGGGTCAAAAAGTTGATCTGTCAATCCCTCCACTATGGAAACAACTGATATGGTGCCTCAGTGATAAGCTTAGAGGATGAGCTTAACTTACCCACGGTCTACTCTACTGATCAAGATCAGGTATTCAAAGAAAACCAGAAGAAGGTAAATGCATTTGGGGATTTTCTATATCCTTGGGTAAGAGCTTTAAAACTTTCAGAAACAGGGCGATCATGAATCATGCATCATCTCCTCTGCATGGTAAAAGTCGTCTCAACTTTTGGAACCATTCTCTTTTGGATTTCCAAAGCAGAAGTTGTAGTACCAAAAGTATTTGGTACTTTAAGTAGTTTCGCCTTGACGTAGGTATCAAGTGAGCTGAGCTAATACCAAAAATTGTTTGCCCGTTCTGTGACAGCGACCCTCCTATACAAATTCATAGCATTCACATTTTAACATGTAACTAAATGTACATACATGTAGCTTATGTTCATTCAATTTGCTAACTTATGTAGAGGTTTGACACATGTCTAATATATTCTCATCTAAAAAAACATCCTCGTGAGCAGATAGCCGCTATATTTATTACAAAAACCAAGTAGAGAAAGTAGTAACACCACTAGCAAGTAAGAGTTAAGCAGAGCCAAAAGTGTTCTGTGTGTAAAAGCAGCTTAATGCAGATTGAGAGCAGAGCACTTCAGCATGACAGCAGAAGATACGTCTCTAGGCAGTTTGGCAAGAAGTTTTGGGAAGGTTTAAAAGGAAGCATGATGGGTTGATAAAACGGCAATGTTGTCATTTTTGAGTGTGTCCTCCGTGTCTGTGAGCCTTGGGGTTTTTCATAATGTTTGATCCCATGTCATGCTCTGACACCGGAGGCAAAACTTTCAAAGTGTAGCCTGCCGTTGGTGAGATAGCCTGAACTTCTGAGGAAAGCGCAACATGCCGGACACAAACACACACATGCACACAAAAAAACACTCATGCATGAATACACACTTACTTTCCACCCCAGTACAGTTTTGTGGTGATCACCAGGCTGGATCTCCTGAGGGATGACAGACAGACACATCAAAAGGCCATAAAAAGGACAAAACATTTTTTAAAGGAAGTGTGAGTTTGTCCATGCCTACATGCCAGCATGATTGCATAAGTGTGTGTTTGTTTTTTCATTTGTGGAGTGAGCAGAATTTTTCTCATTTGCTTTTGTTTATAATGATAATTATCCTCCAGGGACCTTCTATCCTGCAATGCAAAGGGGCAGATTTGCCACACTTCTTTCTCAAACATATCTACAATGAGCAATCACAGAGGAGAACTTTATTCTCGACCAAGAACCCTCAGTATAAATCCTCCCCTGCTTGGATGATCAACAATTCTAAACAGAAGAGATGAAGGCAGACAAAGAGTTGGCTTGAGTCGTCGTGAAGGTTGAAACACAAAACTGAGTCTTGTTATCACTGCAGTGTGGCATTCATGCAGTACAGACTAAGAAACCTGAGAAAAGCTCACACTAACAAGCACCTGTGTGCTATTTCAACTGAGAGTTACAGTAATTAGCATAATGTGTTTTTACATACGAGCAACATTTCTAGAAATAAATAGATTTTTCTTTGGCCAGGTTTAAGTGAATCAGCGATGATTAACAAATACTTGGTATATGACCAAACTACCTGTAGAATTAATAACAATCAATGCCAATCTAGGATGGTAAGCACCATAACCATGTCGCATGTTAAACATCAATAAGTTCGTAATGTCATTGACAGTATACTAACATGCTAGCATATAGCACACTTTAATATTCAAGATGAGGTATTTTTGTCCTTCTCCATATGTATCAGCATAAAACAATTACATACTTTTCACTCATCACACAGGAATGTGACAGAAATGTCCAACGATATAAATATATTTCATGACCTAATTTTCAAAACGTAGCTAATAAGGCTGTAGACTTTCTCCTTTTGAGACCTTTTAATCAATATTTCTGTTGTCTTCTTATAAAATACTGTATTACTTTTTCTCTTTAATGCAAAAACAGAGCCTAAGATTTCAACTATTTTCCAAATGTAAACCTCTGCGATGATAAGGGGACACAAGTTTACTATGCTAGATTGTATCGTGGTTAAGGCTTTTTCTGTTTTATTATTATTTCCATGATCAAAAGAACCTGAAACAGATCTAATGCCTTTGGTGTGAAATTGAACTCTAAATGGGAGGCAGTCTTTATTCCAGGACATGGCAGAGCCTGACCTCACAAACACTTTTGTTGTGAAGTGTAAACCCCCTGCAGGCTCCACCAAAGAACAGAGGGATTGTACATTACATTTGGGTACATTTGGTATTTGCCTGTACAAATTAAGTAGTTGTGTAAACCCACATCTCAAAGCTGAAAGCATTCAAATCTTAGGAGACTGTACTTTACCTCCAGCACTTCTTCTTGATGATGTTTCCCAGGATTATCTCTGCTCTACAAAGATAAAAATACAGGACGAGATGACGAGATTATCCATCAGGTTGCCTTTTGTCGAAGAACATGTATGTGTGGCTATTATCTGCCACACATCTACAGCATGACGACACAATTAAAAATCAGAACTAGCCCAAGATAAAGGAAGAATGTCTCTTGTACTGTACGCCTGCATTTCACCAGAAACCCTGAAATTAATATTCATCCCCGTACAGCTGCAACATGTCCCACATTATTCACCAAGACAATGTCTAGGCCTATAAAGTCAGATTAAATTGCTAACATAAAAGGGAGTCTCCAGTGAGGGAAAAAGGTTGGTGAATAACTCCTGGTCTGGGAGTAAGCGTATCAACATTTGTCATCTTATTATTAAAGGGCTGACAAGACCATAAAAAGTGCTCTTTAGAAATGAGACACATAACAAATCCAAGACATCACTTACTTCCCCCCAGAGTAGACCTCCGCTGTGTCAAATAGGTTGACCCCACTCTCGTAGGCGATGGTCATCAGCTGCTCTGCCACCTGAACACAGACAAGAAAAGTTACTTTAACCTTCAGTATGATATGAGGCATGATTATAAATATTTCCCAAATTACACTTCAAAACGGACGAGTAAAGTAATTCCCAGAAGAAACTCAAGGGTTGTAAATCTATTTGCCGCTGAGCTACAAATCACCAGGAAAATTGTAGAGGCTGCTCGCTGATTTAAGTTGTTTACTGCTCAATATATTTCCCAGACTTTTTTTTGACCTAGTTCTTGTGCCTGTAGTTTTATTCAGAGCAATGCATGAGAAGGCCAATTTTGTCAGGATATTGTTCACTTACTATCTTCGGTACCTGCTTTTTTTATGAGTCTATTTGTGTCTCTGTGTATGTCAGATAGTCCCAGTCGCTGCAGGAGGTCTTCCACTTAATAAATTGTGACACAGAGTAATAAGACCTGACTGTTTGACCTTGTTAGAGCCAACAGGGAGTTCACAACCTGCTGTGATTTGGGCAGCATTGACACTGAACCTAAATGACTACCGCAATCTACTGACAATGACACCATTTTAAATCCAGTTACACTAAATTTCTCCCAGTGGAGACAAGAAATTATCCACTAGAAGTATTTGCGAGGTCTTAAATAATGAGCAGAACATCTCCTCGGCCGCTATGACAGGTAAAGGATAGATTTAACAAAGCATCTTACCTCATCAGAGATCTGACCTCCAAACGTTACCCATGTGCCTGTTGAGGAAAACGTTGAAGTTTAAAAAAAAACCATACTAGACAATTTAGCATATAAACAAGTCCTCCAAATCATTTCAGTTTTGCAGTAATGATGACTTTGACATTTTGGCATGGACACAGGACAAAATTCACTCTGTCCCAAAGGCATCACAGCCAAATGTCAGGGTTGAGTGTTGAAAGAGAAAACAGTCACTGCCATGAGTTTCTTCTGCTTAAAACATCTCTATGTAGAACTTTGATTAATAACAATAAAGTCTTGTATGTAGAAATACTGGGTAAATACTAGAGACAATTAGATCAACTAGGAATAGTGATGTAAAAAAAAAAAAAAAAATTCATATTGAAATAGCATAGCACAAATCTTAACATTTATAATCGCATCTTCTGCTTTTACGTTCACTCAATTTCTTAGGATTGCTACCATTAAATGATTGGTTTCTCTCTAATAATTTACCTCTAAATCATTTTTTATTTTTTTAAGGGTAGAACACACAAATGCAACAAAGTTCTGTTGTCATGTACACATCGTACTGTATGTATTCTTTGCCACTACACAGCTGTTCTTTCTTTAAGTGCACTCAGACAAAATGTACTACCTGCAGGTGCACTCTCATTATAAATCATGATGCACTGCTCTGCCCTACATAGGGTACATAAGCTGCTTTCAGAAAGTGTCTTATCAGTATAAATGTACGCAACTCTGTCCCTGTACTATTTGGTATTGGCTACAAATCGCTCACGCAAATCATACTAGAGAGATTGTTTATTGTTTTGTCCGTCCAAATTTAAAAATCTATTTATATGCAGACGATAATGTAATCTAGGAGAATGTTACACAGAAAAGCAAGCTTTTCATAGCTCAACAAAAAAGTTAAAGTTATTCTTTTCTTTTTTTTTGTCTCGTTTTAAAGATTTTGGCTTTCTTAAATTTGCCTTTTAGGCTAACTCTGGTCTCTTAACATTATTTTGTCTGCTGAGATTTTTCTTCCAAAATAAATTAAGGCTCTGATATAAATTTGCAGTGACAGAACAGATGTACAGAATTCTAATATATGCATTTATTAAACATAGCTTTTGCTTGAATTATCATCTCCTCCGAATCATGTTTACCTTGTCTTGCCTCAAGCTACATGTCGTCATCTCATATTTGTATAAAATAATGACAAAGCTGATAAATCTGGAGCCCAACTGCAAACAAAGAGTGGCAGCAGACCAGCCTGGGCTCACCCTCATTTGAATACGCCGGAAATGGTCAAGCTAAAAAAATATCTCATTGTTATTTTTTGCCCAATTCTTTTAATTTTGACTATGCCTTTTGACACTGTCACTTGAGGCAGTAGCACACAGAAACACACAAGGACACAAATGCTGCACTCTCATCTCTATACAAAGAGGGTGGATGCTGGAAGAAAGCTCTGTATTGCAAAAGTGAATAGATGAGAGAGCGTTTTAATGTAGATTCTGAAGATATTGTTTTGATTGTATTCTTCAATGACAGTTCTGCTAGAGATGTACCCCCAAGGAGCATGGCGTTTTCTTTATTCTAACCTTTCTTCTCCTCATTCTTTCAAGCCTCAAACGGTTAGACAGACAGCACCTGTCATCTGTCAAAAGCTAAAAGAGACTTGATAAGTAATAGGCGTATTGGCACTATCACTTAACACCTCTATAACAGGAGTGAGAATAAGTCTCAGGTTATGTGAGGTCTTCTCAGATTCACTGCACACGACTGTGCATACACACATATGATTTATATATATCGTTATTCTTTATATAGAAAGACACAGTTGCAGCAGCTGTTTTTCCAAACAGCATAAGCTTAACAAAGTTTTTACTAAAACTTTAACATTATTAATCTACTCTTCCTTTGCCGCATCCTATCCCATGCTCCTTGTTGTCATATTCCACTAATAAGAAGTAATGAATAGGCTGCTGTTCAATCTTTAATTTATTGCACCAAGATTAGGAGACTGAAGCCTTATCTGGTATTTCAAATGTATTTTCTTCTAAATGATATTAATTATAATTTGTTTTAAAATTTTAAAGGAAAAGATTTAAAAATGTAGGTTATTTGCATTCTTGTTGAGTGATGGCTTTAATGCTGATAGGCTCGGATCAGAATGAGAGCTGGAAATAGGGGGAAACAGCTGTTTCTGTCTGCAGGTAACAACAATATCTTTAAATACACGCTATGTTGCATTTGTCCAAACTCATGGTTGCAAGTTACTTCACTCCTCAACATAGAAATAGTATGCACCTCTAGAAAGGGCTAGCTGCCCCCCTCCCAGCCCCCTGTTTCTAGCCTGTCTGCCAGTCAAGATAACAGAGTGCTAGTTTAGCACACAGATTCAATATTGGTATCAATCTTTTAAGTTTAAGTCTAAAAAAGGGACACCCATATTTGCAAAAATGATTAACCAATTCCCTGAATGTTTCATTATGACATGTAGAGACTGAAATACATAAATCCACATAAGTCATTTACAGATTGTGATTCCGTACACGCATACACTCACCCACACACATGCACCCACACACACACACACACACACACACAGCACTGATCCGCCCTACTACTCCGACATTACACATTGCCACCATCTTTGCCCTATTTAGGCTGTTTTACAACCTTTGATGGAGGCTCAGAGGGTGGTGAAACAACTTGCCCCACAATTGTTCCTCTATGCGTTACACTTGAATGCGAGGCGCAACAGGTTAGTATACTGCCTTCGAATGGCAATGTGTAAGAGCCATTAGATACAAATACTGGTCTTTTAACATCGCTACAGTGAAAACTATTTTTCTCTTGTTTACTGAAAGTAGCAACAAGTAGAAATCAGTGTTTCACTACAGGGCACTGATGCTGGAATAAGACTTGCCAATAATGAGGTTTGAAGCCAATTATTTTAAGTTAAATGATGGTTTACAATCCATTATTCCTCCCTGCTGCTCAATGCAATATGGTTAAATCTTTTTTTTAAATCACCTAAACAGATAATTAACTAAGTTATTTACAGATTTTCTGTCAGTAGCTTTGCCTGAGTATTTTCTAGGCAGCAGAGTATTCTGCCTGCCGAGACACATCACTTCCAACAAACACATGCTGCAATACTTCACATACACACATGTTTATATAAAGATAAGGCCAACACACATCCCCAGGCACCAGAGATTTACCAAATGAATCAGTCCTATCAAGATGAAGGAGTGTTTACCCTCATGATTTGCTTTGGATATGTGAGATGAAACCAGTGCTATTGATTAAATATTAACAGGGAAAATATTAACACTCTGAAAACCTCTTTGTTTCTTCTGTCATGACTCCCCATGCGTATGAAACATGCATAAGAATGGGTTGATACATGATACAACGACTATTCCCTTCTGCTTGGCACTACATTCTCACATCTCAAAACACAAACACACACACACACACACACACACGCACACACACACTGTTAAGCTTGCACTTTTACGCTCTTGAAATCAGTAGACATTTGCTTCTGATACTCATTACAGTAAATGTACTCACCGAGCCCCAAACAGGAGACACGCAACCCAGATTTTCCCAGGTTCCTATGAGAAAAATATAAAGTCTGATTAACAAAAGCAATGTTTTTAAGGTTCAAGATGTCATCCGTCAAATCTGATTGCAATCACTACGCTCATGTATTTTGCTTCGGGCGCACAAAGATTTTTCGGCTTACCGAGCTTAAATCTATGTTGTTTTACGTCATAAGTCAGTCGACTGAAATATAAAAATAGTATACAGCAATTTTGATATTGCAGAGCTTACAATATTGTCAGAGCAAAGAATCAATTTTGATTTCATTACCAGGGTTTATAAAGATAGCTTCTCAAGGATAACAAGAGGAGAATCAGTGAATCTTAGGGTCACCTTTAACACATCTACAATCCTGACTCAAAATTGAGGGATTAAAGGGAAATGGACAGTTTATGAATTCCAAGAAAAGGGATCATATAGCTCCTCTTGAAGGATAGGAAAACCCAGAAATATTCGATTTAGTTAAGAAATCAATAAAAGTACTGTTTATACTGAAGCAACATGAAGGTTTGTACAATGTTTTGAACATATTGATTGACTCATTTAGAAGGTAAGAAAATGCACCCAATGCAAACAACAATGCTCGCTGTTACTATGAAGTGTTTTCACATCAGCATCTTTTATGATAGCTCTTCACACATGCACTCTTTCTTTCTCTCCTCACTTCTCAATGCATCCCTGTTCCTATATTAAAAGAGCAACAGTGCACCTTCGTGCTTCTACCACAGCAGTTAATTTACATCCAGCTGATCTGCAGCATTTTAACACAGCTCTTTCTACTCTCATTACCACCATGGGGGATAAACTCAGACATCAAAGTTCTTACCACCCTTAACTCTCAGCCCTCTTCTTAATGTTTTGCAATCTGTGTGGCATCAAGTCCAACAGAGAGGGGAAGTCATGGTGCAGAGCGTTTAATGACGTAACAATGGCAAGAACACCAAGAGCGGATTGTTCTCCCGTTTCACTGCAGGTGAAAGACAACTCAAAGGGATCCACAGGACTGCAAAAGACAGCTGTAGTAATCCAACAGAGAAAAATACTATGAGCAAATATACGTGTGAAATGGAGACACTTTCCTCTGACAGAATCAACAAGGCCACATGCATTCACAAGGCCACAATCACAAGCAGAAACACTTGATGTTGAGAGGAGAACATGTCCAAATACTTAATTCTTGACACAGAAACAACCCTCAGTAATCCTTCTGGGGGATTGTGCCTTCTGCTTGGTTTTGCCGGCGTTCACTCATTACAACAAATGAGGCTGTAGAAAGTGCCATCAGTCAGTTTCTCGTGCCCGACGACTAATGGCCTGTGCCCGTCAAGATGAATGCAGACTAACCCGAGCCTGTGCTATCTAACTGTGCCTTCAGCCAATTCAATTAGGTGTTTGACATAGCGAAGAATCAGTCACAGAGTCAGTTGCCGGCATGATAACGGATGGAAACATACAGAAGAAAGAGTTAGCATATTAACACTCTGGGTGACTTGACAAATTTAAGGATCCTGTGATGTATTGCGTAATTAAGGCACTGATAATACAATGACAGGGTAAAATGAGGAGACACATGTCTCTCTGCAGTCAAATATCGTGGGATGCCTTCTTGTCTCTGATATGGTGGAGGAGTTTGGATATTGTATCCTCCGTCTCTCTGATGTATTATAGAGTGGGAGCTCTGATCCAAGTGTGTGGGGGAAGGGCTGTACGGTAGGTTAAAAGTGTGATACCGACTGAATCTACGTGTGTTTCGTTTAAGGGGGTTACTGAGGACAAACTATGTCTATGATCGGAAATGTTCACGACTGAATTAAGTGCAAGGCACTCTGGGTAAATCAGCTGCGTTATGCCTGGAACAGATCAGAATTGTATGTACATCTCCCGGTTGTCATTGACACCGTTTTCATGTGTTACAGTGGCTCATTCATGCACGATATCGCAACAAAAAACAAGCTTGCAGGCACGTTCCATTTCTAAATAAAGCTGGCTGTCCTTAAAAAAAAATGCTAGCTTTGTGTTTCGAAGATCTTCCATGAGTGAACTTTGCAGTTTGTTGCTTTAAATGAATACATGCTGTCTCAATGAAGTGAGAAAAAAGACTGGAAAATCCTCAGTGATTTCTGGGGAGTCAGGAAGCAGCAGCAGCCACACCTGATTATTAACCACTCTCCCCAATGTAAAGCCTTAATAGATCTGTCCAGGTCTGGGGAGTAGGTGCCAGCAGAGGCACATATAGTCTAAGAAGCTAGTAATTTAGGAAATTACTGCTTGTCATTTGCAACAAAGGAAAGAAAATGAAAAACTCCATATTAAAGAAGAAATTGGTCCTGCAGGGAGAAAGTGAGATAAAATGGCACTGCTGGGATGCAGAGGTTCTTTTTTTGTATTTTACTGTAATGGTAAAGTGAACACTCTTCGGAAAAGACAACATGTCCATACAAAATCAAACATAGTCAACTTTGCAAGCCAGTCAGTGTTTCTCGGCCCCTCATGCTTGGATGATGCCCAAACGAAGCCTCCGAGTAAAATGACAAATGAGTCATTTGAAGACGCCCCCTCACACAAACCTGTCACCACTTATGAACATCCTGCGAGCTGCTACTTCATGCAGCTGCTGCTATTCTTAGTGGATCCCCAGCTGAAACAAATGAACATCTGGTGGATTTATTGTGCTGAAATCTTAGCAGGAATGACCTCTTATCGTAGGAGGATGTTGTCGTTTTTCCTGGAAAGCGCTTCTTTTTGTGCTCAAGTTACACCGGGGCATTCCTTGTGATTTATTTCCCGATATTGGTTTGTTGGAATCAATATTTGTCTGCTAACACTTTCCTCAAGGTTGTGAGTAAACAGATAAAACTCCTCACTCGCTGGGGATTAATGTAGACTGAGCAAACCCACACAAACCAACCTCGATGGGCAGAGGGATTAGACAACACCCACCTCCTGTTTTCCCAGTGCTCTCCTGATGACACCCATGATGTTGTTATCAAAGTAATTCAGTGCAGGGGAGAAAAGGAGGGTCATACTCTGAATACAGACAGGGCATGTGTGGGTGGGAAGAAAGAAGGGAAGTTTGAGGGGGAAAAATAAAGACATTTAGTATGAAAGCAAAGCTGCAACAGAGTTTGTGGGGGAGTGGGTGGGTGGGGATTATTAATTTACTGATGAAGGGTACATCCCTCACGGTTGAACAGGAAGATGGAAGCAGAGTGCTCTAATGACAGAAAGAAACTACGAAACGAGCAGCAGACCGCGGCTTGCATAGTTGCAAGTCCAAGCCCCAAGTCTAAGCAGATCAAACAACCTCTACAGATAAAGAATTCTATATGACACAGAATGGGAAATAGGAAATGACAGCTCCCTACAGGGCCCTGCACAATGCGCATGTTTGGACAGTCTGAGTGAGTGTGCAAAAACGGTGGCAGAGTCTGGACCTGACTCTCTGTTTTGCTTTTCACCATGGCCACATTGTTTCAACTACTTATACTCAGATGCAAACAGCATGTTGCACATTGAAATTCCAAAATCTGATGGAGAAAGTGGTTAAAGAATCTCTCTCTCAAAAAAAACTACAGTATGTTTTAGGCAGGGATACATGACTGAAGCTTGTGGCCTTGTGGGTTGATCCTGTATTGAAAATCGTGTGGGCTGATCTGAAGTAGTTGATTCAGAACGATTTCAGAGAGAGCCTGCATGTGGGGTGAAAATATATTCATATCATGACAACGGAAAACCTCCATACTGTCCTGATAGAAAGTATGTCAGGGTATTTTCAAAGGTTTACTTGTGGTTCACTGGTAGGTATCAAAATGGAGAAGTCAAAAACAAGCATTGTCAAAAGATTTTAAGCAAATAGAACAACGTAAGTTATATTACAATCCTTGATTTCTCGAAACAAACACAGTTTCTGTTGACCTCACTGCATCGCTATAAGGTCATTGTGTTTTGTTCTTCTGTGACATTTTACAAATTCACAAAGATAATAGAGATTTGTGAGGGCTGAGGTAGATTTTATGGATATGGATTAGCTGATTTTGCGAAGTTTTGCCTTTCTCAGCTCAGCCAACAATTCAGTTTATTGTCTGCTCTACAGAAACAGCAGTGTTTTATTTTGATGTATCCCTCCCTATTATCTTTATGATTACAGTCTGTTTACAGAGGCCCCTGAAGAAAAAGGACAAGACTGTATTAGCAAGGCAATACTATTATAAAGCCATTAGGCGTACAGAAAACTGTTTAAGTTGTGACCTTTAATTAAAACGCAAAGCCCATGCAAACACCCTGGCTGTTAAACTGAGAGATTGGGCTGCTCTGATCCTTTGGGGCTTGTTTGGTCTTTAGGCAGAGTGAAGCTCATTGCTACAGGGCTCCTGTTGTGCAACAACCCGGCTCATATTATTAGAGCTACACATCACAGCAGAACAGCAGAGACAGGAGCTGAAGTAAATGGTGTAGGAAATACATTTATGTTAGACTTTTGACGTATAATGAAGATAGGGCGTACAATGAACAAATTACGCAGAGAAGGATACAAACTGCAAAATGATGGGAATGCAGTGAAAAGATGCAAGAAGACATGCAAACACACATATGCAGTCACACAAGCACCTGCAAATGCACACACTTATGTTGGGGTTGTATCAAGTCAACTTTGGTTATATTCTTTAATAATTATACTTAATTATTAATAATATAAATAAAATATCATTAAACTATGTTTAATCTCGTTTTGGGGCACCAACCTGTAATCAGGTAAATATAACCAAAATATCACTCAAATCAGTCTCAAATTAGTTATTTAATTACTAATATTATTAATAATGAATAACTATATTTCATAAATTGAAGGCGTGAAATCCGTACACAAAGCCTTCGCACCCAGCTTATATCACAATGTAAATACACCAGTAACCACAAACAACTGCTCACTTAAATTATAACAGAATTTATTTAAACAAAGCAACATCAATCCAAAATCAATGAACTTAATTAAACAAATAACTATTATAAACTAATCTAAGCAACAAACATTATCAAGCAAAGGCTTGTGGATGAGGTGTGAATGTAGGTGTGTGTGTGTGTGTGTGTGTGTGTGTGTGTGTGTGTGTGTGAGAGAGAGAGAGAGAGAGAGAGAGGGGGAAGAAGAAAGGGGGGGAGATGGCTTCGTACCCTCGTGGTCGTTCACGATGGCGCAAACTTAACAAAGACCTGGGTGCGTGCACGTGTGGATGAAAGGGAGAGAGAAGGGGGGGGAAGATTACTTCGTCCCACGTGGTCGCCCTTCCGATGGCACACACCTAACAAAGGCCTAAATGTGGCCTTAAGGTCTAAAAGAGACTGAGTTCGGCCCTACACAGTCTGTGTCTCTGAGGCGTCTGGATAGCCGCGAGTGTATAGATCTCTGTGCGTAATGGCGCGGTGGTGGAGTTGGTCTCCAGATGTACGTTTACACAGGAATATGTGTGTATGTGTGTGCGTAGAAGGGGAAATAAAAGAGAATAAAAGAGAAATGCGTGCCTGAAGAGGCCGGATCACAGTCCGACTCCCGCGCCACAACTCGGAGTAATTCCCTTCATTCACAGAAACAAACCAATAGCCGAATTCAGGTTAATACAGCTTACACTGGCCTTTCTGATCAGAAGAGTAATACCCGGTTATAACGCTGTTACGCTAAACACATATAGGACGCAGCGGTCCGAAACAACAAGAGTTTTAAACAGTTAAAACTCAGGACGCAGGTCCAACAAAGATAAAAATTACAGTTTCTGCTTTGATCAACAATTGTTAAAAACACTCTCTAAAGCTAATTCTGCCCAGACCTAATTAAGCCTCACTTGTGAATCGCTTTGTCCGCGATTGGTGAAAGGAAAAGAGTCCGGCGATGGAGCAGATCTTCTGTCCGTCCTGGTGCAGAGGCGTCTGATGGCGGCGAGGGTCCCTTACGGCGAGAGCGGCTTCGTTGGTTCTCCGTCGAGTGGAAAGATGTCCTTTGATGTCCTTTCGTTGCAGGACGGAATAAGACCGTTATCTTTCTGATAATCTGTTATAGTCTGACGCTCTCCGAGAAACTGAGATGCGTTCACTGGACAATCCGAGCTCGGAATTTAGAACACTGCCGGCCGCGGATTACCTGCGCGCCAAAACTTAAAACAAAGGAAGATTGTTGCAGGAAACAGGAGATCTTCTTGGGTCTCCGAGCACCGAAGGTCAGCGCGTGAAAGAGGTCGAGCAATGGAAGTCTTGGAGTTTTGTAGCCTGGCCTGCTCCATGGGGGTCTACCTCAGGTCTCCTCCAATGAGGAGAGAGAGGTTCCGGTCCCCCCTTTACTTCACACGTAGGTGTGAAGTACCGCAGGGGATTCTGGGATTAAGAGTCCTTTTAGGCCTCTTTGTGATCTCAGTGAATAACTCAAATGAGGCTTTTACAGAGGTGCAGGCCCAAGTCCATTGTATGACTGTTCTAAGCCTGCGTGGCCCAACATCCCCCCTTTGTCCTGAAGAATGGGATTGCGGGTCGCGGTCTTTAGGGCAAATAGGGCCAACAGTCCATGCGTGAGGAGACAAATTTTCAAATAGTTAGTGAGCAAAAAGTCCATACATTTTGAGAGGCATTCGGTCTGGGCAGACACTGAGGCAAAGTCTGGGCAGACTGTCTAACTATGTCTAAAGCTAGGCATAAAACATAACCAGGCATTAGCAAAGCTTTGCTACTCAAGGTGCATTCTTTAACAAAACAAATGAAACAAACAGACAAAAGGAGGGGAGAAAGAGAAGAGTATAAGGTGTAGATTTGTGGGCTAACTCCTAGCCTGGGCAGGAGTAAGCCTGTGGGAAGGTGTTTGTGGCATGTAGGTGTGTAAATGTACATGTACATTATGTGTCTCCCTACCAATGTCAAAACACAAAACAGGGACTAGGAAACATTCATGTCGGTAGAGTAACATTGTTGTGTTTCTAGAATGGAGGCTACACCCCCACTCCTATGTGGAGTCAGAATCGGGTTCTCTGTAAGCGAGGGAGTCCTTAGGGAGCTCGTAGGAACTCCGATTATACCTACCCTTCTGTCTCAGACTACGGCCATCCCGAGAGTTCCGTTCGGATCTGGTAGCGATCAGTTCTCCAGGCTGGAACCTACTCTGTGGTTGAGTCCCACCCCCCTGGCTCTGTTCTCTATTCTGCCGGTGATATGGTCTCTTATTCCTAGCACGAGGCAACTTGTTGCCCTCACGTGACACGTGGCGTAAGCGTGTCTGCCAAACCGCCTGTGCGAATCTCTTGATCTCTTTCATACTAAGCTGATGTGTACGACTATGCAGGGTGACATCTGAACGCACGCAGCCATGCAGATTGTGCATGAAGATGGACTTGAAAGTTGGGTTCTCTTCCAAACCTGGAGCCTTACGTCCCTGGAAATATGCAGATCTAAGTCGCCAGTAATAATCTTTGGGGGCCTCATGCTTCTGATGCAAGACACTGAAAGCACTAAGAAGGGCAGATGCAGGGTCAATGTAGGTGGAGTATTCCTGGCGCAAAGCATTGCAGAGCGCAGAGTACTGGTATCTGATCTCAGGCTGAAGGGTAGTCGTGAAGTTACGGACACTCTTGGAAGTTGTCTTCCAGATCAGCCTGAGTTTTTCTCTTGTGGATGCATCAGGTACCTCACTGAGACACAGGTTAATCTCTCTGAGGTAATCATCGATGCAGAGGTCTGAGTTATCTGGATCAAACCGCTCTACATCCTGTGCCATAGATTCAATGAGCCTTATGCGCATTCTTTGATCTCTGGGTAGAAGGGAGCCATCCCAGTCATCTGAGGTTTGGATATTCCTTAGCCGTGAATCCTGCAATGGGAACCTACAGGTAGCAGGAGGGGGCCTGGTGTTATCTCTTCCTCTGGGGGCTGAGAAGTCACCCCCCTTCCTATGTGGTGATTCAAACCTGTGAAGGTGTGAAAGGGTGTCACAGTTGTCAGAGAACTGGGGCGTTTCCCCAAGGAACGGGGCTCCACAGTCAAAATCAGGGAAAACTAGACTTATTTCCTCAGTCCTTGGGTTATCCTGGCTGCTCGGTTCTTTACTGAGCTTTTTCAGCAGGGTTGTTTGATCTCTTAAGGGGCTTGGTCCAGGATCAGAGTCATATCCTGACGATATGTCTTGCTCCATGCTTACCTGTGCTCCCTGAATTAATTCAAGCATGTCCAACACTTTCTGCTTGGCAGTTTGTAAGTGCTGATTAACAGATTTGTTTCCTTTCTGCAAGGATCGGACCTTTGGTGGGAGTGTCCCCATGAAATCACGGACACTCCTAGCCGTAGTCTTCCAGATCCGTTTCAGTTTTTCATGTGAGGACGCATGAGGCAGGTCAAGGAGACAATGGTCAACTTCTCTAAAGTAATCGTTAATACTTGAATCTGGGCTATCTGGGTCAAAACGCTTCAGATCTTTGGCCTGAGGTTCTATCTGCCTGGTTCGCAGGCCCTGACCCGAAGGCTGGCGAGGGTCGTCCGATTCGTCTGATGAATCGTAAGCCCTGTGGTTGTCACGGTAGTAGGGTTGTAACCGTGGCGGGGTTTGTGTTCGGCTCAGACGTGGCCGTCTATCGTGGGACAGGTAGCGTTTGGTGCCCAATTGGGCCTGTGTCTCCTCCCTGTCTCTAGGGGGAGTAAAGCCTCTCATCCTGCGGGGTGAGGGTTCTCTTCGCTCAAAGCGTATGGCGGAACGCGGGGGCCCTTCCTCTTTACTCATCCTACTCTTTACCGGGTGGTCTGAGGACGTGGGCGCTTTTGTGCCTGGGTCGACCCGGCGGTGCCTTCCCCTCTCCTCCAGATCCTGCAACATGTCTGTCTCCCTCCTCCAGGGGCTTGTTTCAGTCTCCCATCCTTCGTCTGAGGTTTCCTCATCTGATCTGGGGGCTGAAGTCCTTCTCTGCCTGTCCTGAACTCTGGGTACCATATCACTTCGTTTCCTCTGTTCGGCCAGTTTGCTGCTTTCGTGCAGTGTTTTAT
The DNA here is from genome assembly GCF_963930695.1 of Labrus bergylta. NCBI lineage: Eukaryota > Metazoa > Chordata > Actinopteri > Labriformes > Labridae > Labrus > Labrus bergylta. The sequence continues at coordinate 19,789,630 of NC_089198.1, forward strand.
TCTCCTCCTGCAGGGCCTTGCAATTTTCCTGCAAGGTCTTTAGTTTATCCTGCATTCTTTCGAAGTCGTCCCGCAGGATCTGTCCTTCTTCTAGTACCCGGGCTAGCTGTTCCCGGTGTATCTCATTCTGCACATTTGATTTGCGCTGATAAAGGAGGAGAATTTCGCCTAGAACATCTGAAGCTGTACGTGTTGGCTTCCCAGTTGGTTGATTTGCATATTCAACCAAGCCCTTTAGTCTCTTTTCACATGTGCTGAGGGTGTAGGAGTTCAGGCTGTCGAGCTGCTCTGTAGGGAGGTGGATAAGATTAGCAACTACGTCTTGAAGGGGTGGATCGTCTGATCCATAGTGAGCTTTGGACCATAGTTGATGTATGTCTTCTGCATACATTCTGTCTTTATTAGGGGTGAGCCTGGCTCTGTGGTTGACAAGATCAACTAGCTCTTCTTACTTCTTATCACTAATGCTAATTGACTAGCTATATAGGTTGGCACTCTCCTCTGAGGAGAGGTTCGTCAGACCGGCAGCAGTTTCTTGCAGTGCTGCGTCCTCTGATCCAAAAGGAGTCTCAGCCCCCGACTCACCTAGGGTCTTGCTACACAAGAGCAAATCTTATCTAAGTTTCCCAACTGATCACTGCAGTCTATCCTGGAAGATAGGAGAGGGGATTCACACCTCAAGTCCTCAAAGGAAGGGAGGAACTCACACCTCTCAGACAGCTGGCTATGCAACAATGATGAGGTTACACTCTCATCTGGCCAAATGGCTCTCAAACAACAAGGAGCATCACAATCCTTTAGTAGAATACTTCAGGATCAAAATCTAGATTAATGCAACAAATCAAGTTCCTTGATAAAGTCACACTAGCTGCATCATTATGTCCAATTGTTGTATGGACCCAAAGGGGACAACAGTTATGGCTTTAACCATTAACTAACAACATACAACACAACTAAGCCACAGCTTGATGTCTGCTTTGCTTAAACCACAAAATTTAAAGAAAATATAATTTTCTTCCGAAGGATCCTTTTTAGGATTTTAAGTTTGGATTACTGTGCATTTACAGTGCAATAAAGCTGGTTTATTGAAGGCCTCACACGGGCTGCACCATTTGTTGGGGTTGTATCAAGTCAACTTTGGTTATATTCTTTAATAATTATACTTAATTATTAATAATATAAATAAAATATCATTAAACTATGTTTAATCTCGTTTTGGGGCACCAACCTGTAATCAGGTAAATATAACCAAAATATCACTCAAATCAGTCTCAAATTAGTTATTTAATTACTAATATTATTAATAATGAATAACTATATTTCATAAATTGAAGGCGTGAAATCCGTACACAAAGCCTTCGCACCCAGCTTATATCACAATGTAAATACACCAGTAACCACAAACAACTGCTCACTTAAATTATAACAGAATTTATTTAAACAAAGCAACATCAATCCAAAATCAATGAACTTAATTAAACAAATAACTATTATAAACTAATCTAAGCAACAAACATTATCAAGCAAAGGCTTGTGGATGAGGTGTGAATGTAGGTGTGTGTGTGTGTGTGTGTGTGTGTGTGTGTGTGTGTGTGTGAGAGAGAGAGAGAGAGAGAGAGAGGGGGAAGAAGAAAGGGGGGGAGATGGCTTCGTACCCTCGTGGTCGTTCACGATGGCGCAAACTTAACAAAGACCTGGGTGCGTGCACGTGTGGATGAAAGGGAGAGAGAAGGGGGGGGAAGATTACTTCGTCCCACGTGGTCGCCCTTCCGATGGCACACACCTAACAAAGGCCTAAATGTGGCCTTAAGGTCTAAAAGAGACTGAGTTCGGCCCTACACAGTCTGTGTCTCTGAGGCGTCTGGATAGCCGCGAGTGTATAGATCTCTGTGCGTAATGGCGCGGTGGTGGAGTTGGTCTCCAGATGTACGTTTACACAGGAATATGTGTGTATGTGTGTGCGTAGAAGGGGAAATAAAAGAGAATAAAAGAGAAATGCGTGCCTGAAGAGGCCGGATCACAGTCCGACTCCCGCGCCACAACTCGGAGTAATTCCCTTCATTCACAGAAACAAACCAATAGCCGAATTCAGGTTAATACAGCTTACACTGGCCTTTCTGATCAGAAGAGTAATACCCGGTTATAACGCTGTTACGCTAAACACATATAGGACGCAGCGGTCCGAAACAACAAGAGTTTTAAACAGTTAAAACTCAGGACGCAGGTCCAACAAAGATAAAAATTACAGTTTCTGCTTTGATCAACAATTGTTAAAAACACTCTCTAAAGCTAATTCTGCCCAGACCTAATTAAGCCTCACTTGTGAATCGCTTTGTCCGCGATTGGTGAAAGGAAAAGAGTCCGGCGATGGAGCAGATCTTCTGTCCGTCCTGGTGCAGAGGCGTCTGATGGCGGCGAGGGTCCCTTACGGCGAGAGCGGCTTCGTTGGTTCTCCGTCGAGTGGAAAGATGTCCTTTGATGTCCTTTCGTTGCAGGACGGAATAAGACCGTTATCTTTCTGATAATCTGTTATAGTCTGACGCTCTCCGAGAAACTGAGATGCGTTCACTGGACAATCCGAGCTCGGAATTTAGAACACTGCCGGCCGCGGATTACCTGCGCGCCAAAACTTAAAACAAAGGAAGATTGTTGCAGGAAACAGGAGATCTTCTTGGGTCTCCGAGCACCGAAGGTCAGCGCGTGAAAGAGGTCGAGCAATGGAAGTCTTGGAGTTTTGTAGCCTGGCCTGCTCCATGGGGGTCTACCTCAGGTCTCCTCCAATGAGGAGAGAGAGGTTCCGGTCCCCCCTTTACTTCACACGTAGGTGTGAAGTACCGCAGGGGATTCTGGGATTAAGAGTCCTTTTAGGCCTCTTTGTGATCTCAGTGAATAACTCAAATGAGGCTTTTACAGAGGTGCAGGCCCAAGTCCATTGTATGACTGTTCTAAGCCTGCGTGGCCCAACACTTAACACAAAACAGCAGCAATGGACAAAATAATGGTCAAGCCTGACGATCGCAACAGCAGCAAAAATATGTGATAAGAGGACAAGCAGACCGACATTGCATGAGTTCCCACTGAAGCTGTTCAAAACTCTATCCTGCTGTGTAATCTTCTGACACCTTTTCCAAACCCACTGAACAAGCTTATTTGTGCTGAAAAGCAAAAATTAAGATTTGTTTGCTGACTTAATCCTATATCTGTTTTTTTTTTTAAAAAAAACCCTGCAGTGTATTCTCATGTCCCTGGCCGAGCCAAGCCTTAGATTACGAAACAAAATATTTTCCACAAAATCATACAAATATTCTGATATCTCCAGCTATTTTCACAGAGTAGATCAGAGAAGAAGAAACCAGTCCTCTGCTATCAATTATTTGGATGACTCAGGAGAAATGATAATAACAAAGAAAATCTCACTTTTTTTGCGGAGAGTCTGTTGGTTTATTGAATAGAGGGGCCCTAAAGTGAAAACGATTTTTAATTAAATGTTCACACTGGAGGCACATTAAAGTCATCTGTGAAAGTATGAAAGACATATGTCCTGAGGCTGCTTCTCACAAATAGATGGGACAAAAAAACTTCTACAAAACTTTCATTCAGCTCCTCTATATGAAAGTGTGGAGCACCTTGAAACAGACCACATTTTCTGTGCACAGAAAAAAACACTTAATAATGCGACTGCTTTCTGCATTGCATTGGTCACATTGTTGACACATGAAGTACACACAGCAGAGTGCCTCTCTCTCTGCTGGCCGCTGATAAGCCAGCATTCAGAGGAACCAACAGAAGGGATTTCTGCAAACCCATCTGCACTGAAGCTCTGAACCAACCAAGCGCAATCTACCCTGAACCTCCTGTTCTGTCAAAAGGCCTTCTGGTGCCTAATGACCGTTCTGAACTTCAAACTGATGTTCCTACCAGGAACCAGAAATAATCTGTGAAGCTAACAACAACAGCAGGTTTAGTTGAATCCCATATTTTGGCCTTTTTTTGTGTGCTACTTGCGGGTTTGTATTATTTCAGGAGTAAGCAAAGGTCAAACATAATTGGAGGTTTGCAACTATGTTTACACCATAACCAGAGCTACACTATATTTGGATCGCCATGACAACCAAAATGCTGCAGATGACGGTATTATTACTTTGAGCTCACTTGCCTGCTGTGCACATCACTTCTCCTGCCTCAACTTGCTACGCCTTCAGATGTTCGCAGTGCCGAGCATTCACGCCACACATGCACATACATGCGCTCATGTATGAAATCCAATTTGCCAATGAATACGCCCACAAGTAAAAAAAAATAGCTTCCTCTTGATGTGCAGAGAAAACAGATTTTTTTTTCTTTACAAACTTAGCCTGAGCTTAAGAGATTCCCTGTCAGCTGAAATTCAGGAATGCTTTAATCAAATACCTTTGAGTCAGATGTTTTAAAAAATAAATAGAGAGCGATACAGTACAGAAAGAGAGAGGAACAGAAAAGACTAAACAAACAGGAAGCAGAGAAAGGATATCACAGATGAGTTATTTCATCCAATATTCGCTCATCTGCGGTGAAAAAACGGAAGGATTTACTGACAGCTTAGAGGAAGCTTTAGTGCTAATGTCCTCCACCTGTTTTTAAACGCAGTACAAGGATGAGCAAATCTTCATTTCAACACCCAAAAACAACAACAACAACTCACACATTTAAGAAACCAAGCAATTTAACCATCAATTTAGGGAAAGTAAGGAAAATATAAGAGAGTCAAACACAAGAAAATGGATTTGTCTGTAAGCATAAAAAAGGGGGTGAAATGATTGAGTTGAAAAAAAAAAGACAATAGCTTGTTCCAAATGAATCATCTCCGTTAATGGAAAGAGTCTTTTATCAAAAAGCTGAAACATTTTGCACAATAGAGTCACCAGGCTTTATTGCTGCTGGGGGAACAGATTGAAGTTGGCCATTTCAATGTTGTTATGGAAACGAGATGAAATTGTGTGACAAGCAGATACATATCACATTTAGCTGCCTCACATCCAATCTGCACAGATTCTGCTCATTGCCTCTTTTTTATTTTCTGTGAACTGACCCATGTGCCCTGATTTTCTCTCTCATTCAATCACTATTCTGCCTTTTTTGTTCTGTCATTTCTTCATTCTTACTCTATCCTTCCCATCATCCCCCCGTTTCCTCTCTGAGTCTCTCTCCATCCTGACACCGTGAGTGATGATGTCACCCTCTTCAGTAAACCAGCAGTGTGAGGTGGAGCTGGTCTGGGTTAAGGGCCCACTCTCTAAGAGAAGAGCGCATTGTTTACTTGGCCCAGCTTGGTTAGGACTCCCACACAGTCACACGAAGAGCTGGAGTGCACAGCTCTGCTCATCTTTACTGTCACACTTCACAGAATGTTCTTACGGTTACAGCCAGTTATTGAATAAACTGCATGAAGCTCAGTCAAAGTCTTCCACTGATGCTAGTGGTATTGAACAAGCACATGAGAGATAATATATTTACTTAATATATACTATGATATCAGATATATATTTCAGAGTTTTTGAGGAGTTTTCAGTTGGCCTATAAAAAGTACAGTATTCTTGATATAAATTTAAGTCATCCGAATGATTATTTTATAAATCAATTGTAGTTTAATAATTTAGTCTACTTTTCTTTCTTCTATACTTTACTATAAAATGGACTGCAAAAATATTGATGCTCCCACATCTTCCATAAATCCTTGTCAGTCAGTACAAACAGCTGTTATAGATGGTCAGCACCATTTTTTTGGGTCAGCTTCATATTTCAGGACCTCAAGTTGTGATAAGGCTGGATCTTAATATAACACTAAGAGTATTGCTCCTTTTATAAGCTTATTTTGATGACATTGATATGGCAGCACTTTATAACAGTTATTTTCATTATATTTGTTCATCAAAACCGCTCATTCAGATGAGTGGCATCAGGTGGGTTAGCTGATCCCAGCTATCCTTGGGCGAGAGGTGAGGTACACACTAGAAAGGTTGTCGAAACATACAGTGCTTTCATACTACCACTATGCATACCAAATATGACGTCACATTGAGTACATAATCATAATTTGAAGAATGATACGGGGGCCACTGTCATACTCAAGCGCCCCACAATGCATTGCAGCCCTTAGACTATTCAATGGTTGAACTCACCATCAGCTAACAAGCAGAGTACAAATAAAAGTGAATGTTCTTCAGACATTTAATATGCATATTCAAATAAGTAAATGAGGCGACGCCTGCGAGCTAGTTCAGGCAGTCAACTCGAGTTGCACAGATTTCACACTTAACATGCCTCATTCTCAACAATCACATGACAACTCCTTCCAATTAGCTTTTTAAGATGCAAGATTTCCAGTCTCTCCCTCTGCTCTTTCATTGCCAGCTTTAACCGGTAGAAGAACTGCACTCTGGCTCAGCCCCACCATCACCACCCCAGTATCCACCTGTAGGCTCCGACTGGGGGGGGGGTTAAGATATCATCCCATCACTCCTCAAATTTCTGCATGTAAATTAAAACTGCGAGGAGTGATTAGGTCTGAGCCTAGGAGCCAAACACTAACTCTATTCTGCTGCAAAAAAAACATTTTAAACTATACAAATGTGTGTGTCTGACTGTCATAGCTGTATACTGAACATATGTATATTGTTGTTAAATAATATTTCTAGACTGAGGCTTCTGTGCGCCGACCCCAATACACATGATTGATGACGTCATTTGACAAAGAGAGGACGTGCATTGCTATGCTGCTAACGGCATACTTATCGTCAGGGTAGTATGAGTTATTCAGTATACGGTTTGAGTATAGCATAGGCAGTAAGTTAGTATGTGGTTTTGGACACAGCCAATAAAATGAATGATATATAGAGGCAAACAACCACTCACACACACATGACACCAATTGACCTAACAAGCATGTCTTTGGAATGTTGTAGGAAGGATTCAAACCAGGAACCATCTTGCTGTGAGGGCAACAGCACTTTGCTTAGGTTAGGTCTGAACAGGAACCTGCTGTAAACCAGTTTGAACTGAGTCAGGCCAGTCTGGTTTAACTGTAACTTTTGTAATGCTACTTCATTTCCTGTTTAATACATGAAAATGAAATAGAATCAACACTGTACTACAATGCAGCCAGCACAACACAAAAAAAAAATGTCCATAGTAAAGTTTTCAATAATTTTTCTCGGCGTAATATACTTTTTTTTTTTTTTTTTTTTTTTTAAACCATATCAGCCACATTGAAAATGCTGGGGTCAAAACTGGATATCAGTTTAAAACTAATTTGCCCAACAAAAATATTGAGGAATATTTTTTCCAAAAATGTCATCCATCATTACAACACCAAAATACCTTATCTTTCAATTCAAGTTAAAGTTCAGTCCATTCATTATCTCGACTGCTTATCCTGTTCAGGGTTGCAGGGGGCTGGAGACAATCCTAGCTTTCATTGGGGCGGGAGGCAGGGTACACTCTGGATTGGTCGTCAGCCAATCAAAGGGCTGCTTTCCAGGGACAAACAATTAGTCACACTCACATTCACATCTAAGGGCGATTTAGAGTCACCAATTAACCTAAGGGGCATGTCTTTGGATTGTCGGAGGAAAAATGAACCCACAGTTGCATGGGGAGAACATGCAAACTCCAAACAGAAAGGCCCTGACCAGGGATTCAAACCAGGAACCTTCATGTTGTGAGGTGACAGCAACAGCAGCAGCCCCTCAAATTTAATGCAAGTAAATAAATCAACTTGTATGTGGAACTCCAGGAAATCCAAGCAACCTTAACCGTCAAAAAGTCTAGTTTTATCAACAGATTGTTAAACGTGGAATTTTATATGGAGCTGCCAATAAATCTGCATCTTGTCTGTATCTCGACACAAACACCTAGACACACTCCACGCACGCACGCACACACACACACCATCCCACGCATCACCTGTCACTGCTCTTATATCTTCATTGTCTCCATCAGGGCTCTTACAAATGAGCTCATTCTAGATATCTTTTTTTCTCCCATATTACACAGTGTTATCAGAGGAGAGAAAACTATGGCCCATCTAAACTTAACACATTTTCTCATCCACCCTCTCATTCCTCACACAGTTTCTACTCTCTGTTTACATACCGGTATTTCATGCCAGTGAGCTTGGCCGTAGACTCCTTAAGGTTGTGGTGGTAGCGATGGGTGAAGGAGCCCAGGCTGCGAGCGATCAGGGCCACGGTGCGGAAGCGGGCACGGGCCTGGCTGGCTGTGTTTGGACTGGTCGCATTCTGCTTGCTGTGCTCGCCATTTCGCGGGGCCTTCAGCCCGTGGTCCGTGCATGCAAAGGACACCTGCATGGCTGTTTTTCAAAGGCTACCAGAGCTTCTCTTTGAAATATTGAACAGTCCTTTATTGTTTGTTTATGACTTTCTGTCCTGGTTGTTTTGTAATGTTCAAAGTCAGAGGTCCAGGCCAGATCTGCCTGTTGCTTAATCTCAAATGGATGTCAAAGGCAGGAATGGTGGTCTCTTTTTGAAGAAGAATCTCAAGATGAAGTTATACGTTAAGATCTGATATAGCGGAGTTGCAGTTCTAATCAGTGTGTGAGGAGTTGAGACGGGGATCCAGTGATTTGACTCCACCTGGAAACATGAGAGAGGGTGAAGATGGAGGGACAAGGATGAAGGGAAAGAGGCACTGAATGAGTTGCCCAGTTGAGAGGAGCACTTGGATGTCCTGCAAAACCAGAAAGATGACTTACATATATAAAAAAGTGAAACATCTTCATTTTCTTTCCCTGAGTTTTTATTGCCTTCTCAACACATCTCCAAGTGGCATCAACATGAAGAATGAGAGCAATTCTGCCCTACTTTTTCTAATCCTTCCATCTCATTTTTCTCTCTGTGTCCTGTTTAATGGCGCCCAACTCATCCTCCATAAGGCACAGTGAACTTTTACATTTCCACCTTCATTTTGGTCCTCGTGCTCTTCCTGATTTTTCTATTTCTGTTTTACAAAGTCCCTCTCTGATGCCTCTTTTTCTAATGCGTTTCTCTTTCGGATGAATGGGAAGTTTTGTCAGGAAGCAAGGAATTGTCTGCATCTGAGAGAAGTCATTCTTACCCCTCTAACCAAGACTTAACCAAACCTTTTAGTCACACATCCTGAGAGAAGAGTAACACTTCACCAACACGCACACTGTGCTTCACACACAAACACACACTCTCACTCAGGAAATCATGTACACACATTCACACATGCTAAAATATAAGGTTTTGCGTTCACAAAATAGGAAATGCTTACAATTAGATAATCAATTCTTCTCTGTTAAACAGCGTAATTTGCCTTCAACTGACAGAAGAAAAACACAACACTAATTCCTAACGGATGTAAATGTTCTTACACACAGTAAGCAGTCAGCGTTCTCTGAGCGGAAAGGATAAGCTTGATTGATGTGTGCCCTCTTGAAACTTTGCAGGGAATCAAGCAGTGTCACACAGCATGTAGAAGTCCCGCAAAGATCTGCATCCAGACAGAAGCAGCATCAGCATTTCCAGCAGCTGTCCTCAGACCCGATACACACAGCCTTGTCCCGTCTCAAAAAAGTCCTCCGCCAAGTCAAACAGCTTTTTTACGGTCCACTGCTTTGCAACAAGAGTGCTCTGTTGGATAAGGAGACCCTGGAACAGTAGCAGACAAGTGGCAGGGAGGAGGAGGAGGAGAAAGGAGGATGCATGGTACCTCAGATCAGGGAGGAAGAGGACTGATGCAGTGAGGAGGCGAAGAGCAGCGTGTATGTGAGTGTAAGGAGAGAGAGAGAGAGAGAGAGAGAGAGAAAGAGAGAGAGAGGTAGTAAGTGAGTGAGGCGCTGAATCAGGGAGAGAGACAGTGTGTGTGTAGGCTACTGGCTCTGACTGACTGGCTGAAGGAACTGCAGTGTTTTTTCACTATATGGTGCCACACACTCAGTGAGAGAGAGAAATGGAGAGAGAAAGGATGAGAGAGAGAGAGAGAGAGAGAGGGCAAGAGGGAGAGAGAGGGGTGGGGGCGAGAAAGAGAGAGAGAGAAATGTATATTGAATGGAAGTAAAGGGAGATTTGTTTGTGAGCATTCATTTACTTAAATACATTTTCCCCCAGGCAGGATGATAAAATGGCATATGGCTGCTGATAACATTAACCTACATGAGAAAGTAACAGGCGCACTTCACATAACGGGTGATGACTTTCGAAGCATTATCATCATGTAATAAGCACTAATGTCCAATCTGTTACTCCTTTAGGAACAGCTTGACGACACTACATGATGTGTGATGTGAGGAATGGCATGTTATAGTTGATTAGAGTCTCAAAGAAGAGCCAAAAAGATGTACACTGTCACTTACATCTCAGAGCAGATGCTACTGTAAGAAGCACAATGAGATAAGGCATAAGCCAGCATTCAGGCGGCATAGAGTCTTATTTTCCTCCCCCACTGAGCTGTAATGTGACAATGCAGGATTTCATGGTTCATTGAACAATCATGAACCTCGAGGCAAAAACACAGTTTTATTTATATCCTTCTCGATTGTATTTGATAACAGTAGATGCTGGTGAAAATCACTTTGACAGAGCCCTGTATTTTCAATGTGAGGGTTGTCTCCTGAGTCAGAAAGAACAACATCGGTCCGATTTTTAACATCGATAGCAACGATAAAGGATGTGATAAAATGTTTCTTGATTAAGCTGATTTAATGCTTCTTTCCAATATTTTCAAGTGCCTGCAATGGCTAAAGAATGCGTCATATTGCATTGCAGCGTAATGCAATCAAAAACACAATTAATACTGACATTTCAATTTCTTAACCTTTCTCTATGATTAGAGTCGGGTGTGGAAAAATTTAAAAATTTGTTTCAGAATTAGGACTTGTATCTTTTCTTCAGATTATGATTATGTGATGATCACTACTACTTATAGGGTTTTGTGCAATATAGACTTTAAATATTGTCTTTAATATTGACATCATAGAAATTCGGAAGATTTACTGGAGCCATATTTAATGAAACAGTAACAAAGCAACTAAGACATTATTCTGATAACCTGACTTCCAGTCCCTGATATTATTCAAAGTGGACATAGCCAGCATAACATTGGTTAATTGTCTTCATTTTGGCTTTTGGTATCTTGTCAGTGAAAATATTTGGACCAGCAGAGCAGATATGCATTGCTACACAATTAAACTCAATGGTTGCTGCAGTAGTGATTTATCAATCCCAAAGTAGCCAAGCCCTAAAGCATGCACTGCTTGATTTCCACATAAGTACTCTTGATGGGACAATGATTTACCAAATGAACAACAACATGATATATTAAGGATGACATAAACCTAGAAAACGAGATCGTAAACTTTAATTAGTTCTATAAAATCTGCCATGTTTTTCTAATAAGATAAGTTGCCCCTGATTGTTGAACTATTTGCTTAAGGCATTACCTTTAAGACCATCCATTACTTTTATACAGTCAATGGTGAAGATCCAATATGCTGTACAGAATTGTAGAGCTCATACTGCCCTGAGTAACAAAGCTTTTCAGGGTTATTTTTTCAGGCTTTTGAAAGCTTGGAAAGCACAAGCTAAATAATACATACATCTGTTTTAACAATTCCCAAAAGCCCTGCTCTCTATGATGAAACTTATTCTGATGAGTAAAATCAGTGGAAAGCACATTTATACAACACTAAGTTGAAGAAAAACATAACAAGCACTACAATCTCTACAATTTCTACATCTTGTACAGCCGCTCTGCCTGCAGGCAAACCCTGTTCTGGCTTGATCATTTTGTTCTGCGACACTCTTGAGAGCTAACTGCACAGTTGGACTAAGTTTCAATCATCCTTCTAATGTCACATGCACCTCGAAGCCTATAACTTCCTCTCTGTTGATCTCATTTAAAAGTGTGTCAGTCAAAAGCGACAACTAGATCTCTCCCTTACATTCTCGGCTGGAATCCCCTACAGGCTATGTGGCTGTTACCTTGAGGCAAACCTCTCTGCTTTAATTGCTCCAGTAAGGAACCTTTAATAGAGTTCCAAAACTCTGATACTAAAACAAAAAACATCCACATGGCAAGTATGCACATGTTGAAATACATCAGCAGTCATGACACAGCACACAGGAGACAGCAGACTGATTAATCGTTCTATCCTGGATTTCCCACAGTGTGCAACATCTGTTGGCATAGCTTGATAGCATTGCATTTTCCTCTCCAAAATACTGCATCTATTTATGGAGAGAACAAAATTCTTTCTTTAGCGACATTAGAGTCCATGTCACATAATTACAGCCCTTAAAACAGTTGCATTTATACATTATACTGAAATATTCAAAATGTAACGCTGATCGTTTTTCTTATCAGCGCTAACCTCTTGTTGAGAAAATGAGAGATAACAAGGGGGGAAATCTTTCCAAGCTGCCAGTGACGTCACTGCTGCAGCAGTCCCCCTCTCTCTCTCTCTCTCTCGCTGTAATTTCCTCTGCATTCTCCTTTTGGCTCTAATCTCCTGTCTATGTTTTTTCTCTTCTTCTTTTCTCCTCCTCTACCTTTTTTTCTCTAAATCATCTTAAACACGACAGTTTCTCTCTCTCTCTCTCTCTCTCTCACTCCATTTCTATAGTCTTTCCCCATATGCTGCAGATTAGACCCAGCAGCACTGGTCATTGTGATGTACTGCACGTACACAGAGGAAGAATTGGTTGTTTAATCTGTCTTAATAGGGCGATACCGACTCTGTGTAGACAAAACGGTCACGGTTATCAAAAGCCACAAATTTCACTCTGGGGCAGCAAACATGCATGAAATACTGACGATGAAGCTTGACTCCAAATCTGACAGGAGGGGACAGTAAGAGAAGGATTTGTATAAAAATGCAAGATCATCATCATCTCCAAATCCGTCTTTCATCAACAGTCAATTTGCATCCACTTATAGTTTCACATCCTCCCCATCACCACACCATACTGCGAACATAATTATCTTAATTTACACCATTATAACATTATGACCATAGGCATCATTATCGGTCAAGCCTCTGTCACGACCTCATCTCAGTCTGAAACCACTGCATATGTTGACTTTGATGAATGCTGACATCTTTAGTGTGACAACCTACAAATGCCTAGTGACCTTGTGTGTCTGCCCAGAGGGCTCTTGGCCTTATAGTGGAGATATTGAATGATTGAGGGAAATGTATTCAGAGTTTTTTTTTTATTTGGTGAATGGTGAGGCACTCAGTGGTTAATGGAGTCTCTATTGATAAAATGTATGTATGCTCAATATCAAACTTCAATAAATAGCACGCAGAATGTCCAAAGACCTACAAAGCCATGAAACGGCAGATGCTAGTGTTATAGCCTAGTAGACATAAAGTGTTTCTTAAACAACACTGTTACGTCTTTATTTCTTCACATCAGAGTTCATGAAGAAATGTTTTCTGGTTTTATCGTGGATGGCCTCCAGTTGCTTCTAATGTAAATGCTAACTTAAGTCTCTGTTAGCCAGTTAGGTCATTCAACTCTGTCAGCCAGCAGCTAGTCTACCTTACTCATCCAGTTTGGGAGCTCCAAGTACCAGGGAGTGTTGTTATTACACCTTTAGCAAAGGAGCTTTAAGCAGCAGATCAAATGCTGGTTTTCTGCTGGCAAGAGAACTGTAGCTACCCGGCAGCCTCCCAGTTAACATAGCAGTGTTACCAAACGCGGAAGAAGAGAGTGACAGAGACCACTTTGAAGACAGGGAGTACAGAGAAAAATAGTTGGTTATGTGATATAAAAGCACGATTGGTTGATGCTTTAATGTGTAATTGGAGTGCCTTAAACAGTTGAGGTTAGCTAAATTGATTTGAGCACATTTTGCCAGTCTTCAAGTGTCCCCAACTTTTATTCAAGATGACTTATAGCCTGATGCCTTGTCACCTGTTAGCTGTGAAAACACCATTAGCCGTTATGTACAGGTGGTGTTGCACAGTCTTTCCTCATCAAGCTATGTTCTCCTCCATATGAAAACCAAAAAAAGGGTTGGAAACTTCTGAAAAAAAAGTGTTTGTATGTTATTATCACCAAGAGTTGGATAAAAAAAGATTGATACAACTTTAAAGCGAAGGGTAGAGCTAGTTAGCTCAATAAGAAGGAATACGCTAACTACTCAAGATGTTGGATTTACTCAAACAAAAATTTAAAGACGAGTCACAACCTTTCAAAGAAATAGCAGTAATAATAAAAACTAAAAATGTTCATTGGATAAAATTTAGGGTTGCTCATATCTACACAAACGCTTTGCTTTGGGTAGCATTAGGCTAGGCTAGCCATTTTCCAGCTGCTTCCAAGATTTATGATTAATAAGCTAACAATTTTCTTGTTGTCGCTTCACATTTACCAAAAAAAACAGATTGGAACATCCAGTTCCTGGCAGGAAATCTTTGAGTGTCGATATTTTATCAAGGGACCATTATGACATAAATGTTGATTGATTTCCAATGAAAGACACTTTTCAGAGACAGCAAATCTGTAATATTACCTCCATTTCAGATCATTACTCCAGACAGCTTACACTCTTTCTACTTACATTAACACCCTGCTTAATTTCATATTCAAATCTCTTTAGAACTGAAACCAGCCAAAGCCAAAGATGACAGCATTATGTCTAATGGTGGCCTTAAAAGTCATGTCTAATTGCAGAGGAGAATCAGTGCCGGGTCTCATTGTGCTAAGAGAGGCTGTTTCTTATCAGTGGTTGATGATAGCATTTAGGTATTAAAAAGCACAGGGACCCTGCTGAAGAAAGATATAATTCCTAGTCCCAGTGGTTCATAAATTATATAAACTGGAATGAGTTGACATACAGAGTGCTGTTTAAACTGATAAGTTCTGACTAAATTCACAATTACCCATGAACAGATAAAGATATTATGCGGCAAAATCAGTAAGGAACATCTTTTAACAACTTTAATGATATTCCTCCAATCTCTCTGTTTCTTTCTGCATGCAATCACCCCATAGCAGAACTCAATATCCTACCTGTAGACCATGTTTGCACAGGTTTGGGTAGATGCCTTGAAAAAATTGTTGCGTACATAGAGAAGCTCCTCAAAACTCTGCTGCTCCTGAGGTCTGCAGGCTTCGAAGCTTCCTGGAAAGCAGCTGGTGGGGCTTGAGGGTTGCCCCCTGGTTCCTGCCGCCTGCCTCTGCTGGATGGAACTGGGGCAGCGCTCCAGCCTCGGCCCCCCTCTCTGCCTGGGCATGGAGATCTCGCTGCAGGCTGCCTTGAGATACATACTTGAATCAACCTTGTCTCCCTCAGGCTGACAGGACTCTTTATTTTGTTGGCAGATCCTTTTCAATATATTTAGTCATCCTGTGGAGAGAATCTGGTCTTAAAAACATCTCCATGTAAGTACTGTTCTGGTCATGCGGGACCACAGAGGGTATATTTGTTAGTTAGAAAGTTCTTGTCATGCCTCTAGCCTACAGACAGATTTAGAGTAATACCCTGACAATTTCCATTGACATATAAAACAAAGCTCACATCAGAGACAAAGGTAAGACAGCCGCACAAACAGACAAACACAAACAAAATAAACAGTTAACCGGGGGTGTGGGTGGGTGGATGGGGGGGGGGGGGGGGGGTGATACCTGTGATATCAACTTTATTCTTAGATGAGTGACAAATGAAAAGACAAAGGCAGCTTTTGTTTGAGCTCCTGGTGGCTCCACTGAGAAAAGCCTGCTCGTCTGTGATACAAGCCGAACAAAGCCAGAGGGATATTTCTGTCTTCATGTCAGAAAATATCTTCTCGATACATCTGTTGTATGTATGTACAGCCAATTCAAATTGCAGCTGAGAACCTCCTCTTCAGCTCTGGTTACATGCCCTTACAGCGAATGACGGAATTTTGACAGAAACAGCAATGCAGAGAAAGTCATATAAATATGATTTTTATTCATCACAGATTTAGGAAACCTTATGTGCACTACAGTAACACTAACAAAAGTCCATTGTTGATAATGTCACAATTAGCTAAATGACACTGAGTTAAAGCTGAACAACTGTTTATAGGGGAGTTGCAAACATTAATGCCGTACACTGTTGAGGTGTAAAAGTCAGATTATGTTCACTAAAAGAAGAACTGGCACAATCCTTTCGTAAGCAATAAAACGTTGCATTCAAAAGCAATATAAGGCAGTATTGCTCTGTTTAATGCACTCAAGGCTTTTTCTGCCAACAACTAGGACACCGGTGCCCCATTTGAATGATATTCTTTGTATACAAAACCATTGTACATCATCCGCAGTCAAAAATCTTTAAGCCAGGTTTTTAATAGTTGCATTTAAAAAAAAACATCCTCTGATTTTATGTATTCCACCTTATTTATTGTTGGATTGTCCTCAACATTTAAGAGTGGAAGTAATATTAAAAGTCATTTTTAGTTGTAAAAATATCAGTTTATTTTTTAAAGAATTTATATATATATGTAGGAACATGAGTATATTATATTTGTATCAACATACTGTATCAGTCCCCTCTTTTCTGTTGGTCAGTTGTACCTGCCTGCCCTCTTGTGAACAGAGAGGAAACAGCAGCCAGATCCAAGGGAGACTTCAGTTTGATGCTTTCAAACACTATCAAGCCTCTTCTGTACATTTTGTACTTCCACATTCGAAAAAAGCTCAATAGTAGCTAAGACAGTTGTGGAGATGGAAGGGGATGAACACACACACACAGTCATTCAGAGTGTATGAGTAGATGGGCTGAAAACAGAGATAAGATGTTGGATGAATGTTGTGGGAAGCTGAGAGCACCTCTGTGTGTCTGCTGTGTCCTCCCACTCAGTGTGCAATGTGAGAGGCAGATGCAGAGCATTTAGTCTATTTCAGTCCATGGATATGTGGTAACCCTTTTCTTCACTGTTCCCTGTAAGACCTGTGACTCATCCACACTTGGATGCAATCTTGCTGGAAGCATTAGCTAGAAAATATCTGACCCTCACAGGGGAAGGCACTCTTGTGGTCTTCATGCACAATTTATAAATGTCTTGAACTAATCTGAAAAACTGCCATTTTTTTCTGCTGAGTCTTGGTTTGAAGGACAAATAACTGTATTTGTGTAGTGTTTTTATTTTTCTTGAACTTTGAAATTTTGCTTATTATTTTGCTATTTTGTTATTTTTTTAAATCATTTTCGAGGTGTTTAACTAGCCTCAAATTTCCCCAGATCTTAATCTAGATTCATATTATGGGAATTTTTAAAACTTTCAGGTTTTTGGGGGATTTTCCCAGACTTTTGGGGAAATATTGGACATTTTATCAGGAATTGTGATAAAACCTCGGATTTAAGGAAACATTCTTCTGATATTTTCATAGACAATTAATTTTTGACAATTTTTCAAATAACTTTTCCTGAAATTATCCTTTATATTTCCTTTTTTTTTTTTTTACAATGTATTTTTTTGTAATATTTCACACATATTTTTTTAAATCACAACTGTTGACTGAATTTATATTCTGAATGAACATCTGCATTTCAAAACATGTTGGAATGTTTGTTAAACTTAATCTTAAATTTAGGACTTTTTTGTGGACATTTTCTACAGAAATTTACAGGAATTATTCTGGCTATTTCATGATGGTATTCAGAAAAAGTTCAAGAATTATAATTATGTAATTTTTGTCCAAAAATCCTCTGAAGATTTTTTTTGTAAACCTTTGAAAAATATTTGGGAACTTCCCTCAGAATTTTTGGGAAATGTAAGGATTTTTGAACAGAATATTCCCCAGGTTTTAGTTAGAATTTTTGGGAATTTTCTTTAGGGTTCTTCAGGAATCTTTTGTTTGAAATTTTATGAAACTTATGGAACTCTCCTTAGAGCTTTTCCAAGAAATGTTTAGGATCTTTCTTTGAAAATTTTTTCAGATATTTTCAGGAATTCTCCCACAATTTAGGAAACTTCAGTCGGTTATGTTTCAGAACTTGCTGCAATTTACCAGGAAATTTTACTTGATATTCATAAGGAATTTGTAATTTTGGGAAATGTTGCCATATATATCCTGACATTTTTACAGAACGTTTTGGGGATTTTCAATCATTTTTTGTCAGAACTTTTCTTCTGATTTTCTGAAAATTTGTTAACTTTTATTTTATTTTCAAAGAATTGTTACCTGAGTGTGCTGATGAAGGCTTCACTCATGGGTGGTGCTATGACGAGGAAGTCAATGAATTAGCATGGTTCTCTACATTTCTGGGTTGTAACCGCATGGTAGAAGCACTTGTTGCAGTTTGCCTTGGGTTATTAAAGATAAACCACAATTATATTAATAACTGTAATGTAATGACAACCATTTGTCACAAACTGGCTCCAAGTAAGTAAAGGGTATCACACATGAAACAAGGTATAAAGGAAGTTAAATTATTGTTAATCTCAACATAAAACAATCATAATTATTTGAATCTGATAAATCATTCATAAAAATAGAACAAATTATTTGATTTCTATATTGGCAGTTCTAGGCTCGCATACATTTTGCTAGAATAAAAACATGAATGTTCATATCACTGCGAGCCATGTGTTGTCTAACTTTAGTTTTTCTGCTCCATCTCTTTTTATTGTTATATACCAATCCGTTTTTCAATCACATTGAAATTCCAGGTTCAAATGAAATCCAATCATGATTGTGTACATTGAAAATGTATATTTGACATTTTAATGTTTGCCTTTAAAATGGTATTATTAAATTACATCACCAATGGCTCCAGCATAGAAAAGACAAACTTCCATTTTCTCTTCTATTTGCATTTCACACTGGCGCAAATAATGACACAGTTGGTATTTATGTGAAAATCCCAGTTTTTCAATTTCCCTTCAAGTTAGTTCAGTTTGAATAGTATCGACGCTTCGAAAAAGTTAAAAAGCCCATCCACATTCATGTTTTCCTACGCAGAATATGATTTGTTGATGGAAAATGGGTTTATCTTGGAAATACATTTTTTAAAGCACAAATATGCAATAAATGAAGCTTACATGTGTTCATACTTTACATGCATGGAATTCACATGAATCTTCAATTTAACTACAATTTAGTTTGATACTGGCAGTTTTTAACTAACCACATGTTAAGAATAATTGTGTTTATTTTTATTTAATTAAAAAGTCTATTATTGAGTAACGCTTACCTGTTAGTGACACTAAATGGTTGAGTGTTTAGTAAAGAACACCAGTGGCAGATGATTAGCTTAGCATGAAGACAGAAAGCTCTGAAATCGTCAAAGTATAAGAAGTTGTTACAGCACTTAACTCTTTTTTAAAGATAAATAAGCTATTGAGCTTGAGAGGGACTGGTATGTTGTATTTTCACAGAGCTTTTTGCCCTGTTAGCATTCTTTCTGCTTATCGAAGCTTACAGGTGGCTTGCTACAGTGTTGTGCCTATTTACATCTCTGCAACTAACTCTTAGTAATATCAAACAAGAATATTTACCCAAAATGTCAAACTATTGCTCAAAAGTAAAGGCAATATAATCTGTCTTCTCAAAGAAAGAGCAGAACAATGCATTCAAGAGTTTAGAACTATTTGTTGTTGACAGAGTGTAGGGTCCTCATGGTGTACCAAGAAAAGCCCAGCTTTGTCACTGTAAGTAACCTATGAGCACCGATAATGGTTTCATTGTAGGTTAACCAAGAATTCAGCTGCATGCAATCTCAGTAAGGCTTCATCTCCACTCCTCGGGTACAGACCTTGTTATTGCAAAACACTGGCCAAGCTTAACATTGAAGAAAGAAGACTTTCTTACTTCCACATTTTCTCACATGATGATCTTATTCTTTTTGCTAAGGTCAGATAGAGAGTGTGTGTGTGTGTGTGTGTGTGTGTGTGTGTGTGTGTGTGTGTGTGTTTGAGTTCATGGCTCACAATAAAAGCCATTCAATACATTTCAATGAAAGCTGTTTTAGAGGTGATTGCATAACATTATATCATCAAAGTTGACCATGTCTTTACCAATCAGCTAAAAGATAAGTTGCAGAGTGAAAATATCAGTAAATAGTGTCATATGATCCTGCTGGCTTTAAATCAAACCACATGTAACAGCACACAATGCAGCCACTCAAATGAAATCTATCCATCCTACTCTGTTCTTCTCTCTTGTCTACATTTCCTCTCACATGCTTCTTAATTTGAATCTTTCTGTGTGAGCTTTGGCTCAAGTTGAACAAGATAAAGCACATACAGTTATTCTGTCCATCTCCTACAAGTGAAGCACAGGGGTCACATCCTGTGTCATGGGCACCCAAGGGAGAACAGGCTGTGACAAACCATTTCTTTCAAAATGGTAAAGAGGAACTGTGTATAAGTTTCAACATCTGACAAATCTAAGGTGAGGTTACAGCAACACAGGAAATGCCCTCTCATCCACCCTTCATTTCCTCTATACGATAAAAAAAAGATGATGCATCAGTGTGTAATAGCACTACAGCTCGTGTAGTGCAGGTTGTACACCTAAAGGCTTACAACTACTCAAGTTATATGTGGCTAAGTATGATCTGAATGAAAAATGCTTCAGCTTTCATGTAAGGCTCTTGGCCATGTAGATTGTGAAATTCAGGAGGAACATTAAGAGGAACAGGAACAGTTTGAGTAATGATGCAGTGGGCATAAAATGGTGTCAGATGTTTAGGCAGCATCAGAGAAGTGTACGTAATGTTTTATATTATTTTGTGTACAAATGGAAGGATATTACTTTGTAAGACTGTAAGGAAAGCAGCACATTACTACTGCAGAATATGACTGAGATGTTCTGCATTTATATCCGCATCTTTGAAGCTGAATGTTTGCCTCTTATGAACTCCACACTCAGTATAATCCTGATACACCGGGCTGGCTGCTCCTGCTGTCACCAAGAGATACCTCCCATTCCACTTAACTACAGTATCTTTGAAACCATCCTGCTGTAGACCAACAAACATTGAGAAATGCACAAGCTTTAGGCATCGTTTAAAAACTGTAAATGTGGCGTTTCATGTATTTAAACTCCACTGCGATGATACACCGGATGGGTCTTATGACTAAGGTCATGCAGGCCAAGGAACCGATATGAGAAGAAAATGTACTTATTTTGCACATGTCTGTTAAACTCTCATAAGAAATAGATTTTGGTCAACATGTGAGTGGATTTTTTTCTTTCTAAGCTGGTTAAATTTGTATTATAGGATTAAAAAAATGTATAAAAGAAAGTTAAGCAAAGTTAGTTTGCCTGAAAAAAAAGATCACCTTTTATAGTACAATTTGGGATTAAAAGTAGATTTTATTGTTTAAGTATCTTTACTACCTTTAAAGTGAAGTGAAAAGTTTACCTTTGAAATGTAGGGAAGAATATTTTGAAGGATAAACTCATTTTAGCCGTACAGTCATGTGACCCTGATCCTGATTTTGAAAGCTGATTCTGACCCGAATGCTAGATGATCAAACATCAGCATATCTAGATCACCCTTGACTCTTGTAACTTAAAACTTATTTTTATTTATCCCTTTTTTGAGGGAGATCTGCAGAAAGAGTTTGAAAATGTATTTGTTTTTTTCTCCCATGTAAGATAAATGTCCGAGGCTTATTTAAGTGTCTATGAGTTATACATGTTCATATTACAGTCACAATGATCTCATGAATTATGTAACAGTCACTGTTTACATTAATAGTTAAAACTGATCAATAAAATTCATTACTTGTTAGGTAACAGTTTTTTTCTTTTTCTTGTAGGAGCCACTCAATAACAAAAAGACGTGGACTTTCACAAAATGAAGCCCTGTGGGCGTTCAATACACCAGAATAAAATTTGGAGTAATTGAAGTTTTAAGACAAGCGGCAGTGTTATATTTAAGTTAATTCTTATGAAAGGACTATGCCATAAGCTATTGTAAAGCTTGAGCTTTGAAATTCACCCAAAGTTTCAGCTTAAATGAAACAACATCATTGAAAAACTTATTGAAATAATGTTTTCTTTAGCCTATACATAATTAGTGCTGACATGTCCTTAGATTGAAGTTCGTTATCTGACCTTGAATCTCTGCTGTTTCATGGACACTTGAGGTATCAGCTCATTGGCTAATCTTAGGAACCAAATACCAGCCGACAGTACAACGTATGTTTGGCTGATTGAACTGAGCTGCAGAAAGGAAAAAGCCCTCTCTGTGCTCAGTGGCAAAACATGCAGTGGGTAGAAGGGAAATAGCCCTCCCCAGCTAAACACTCTCACTGGAAACCCTACCCACTATCCAAACAACTGGACTGAGATGTTATTTATTCATATGTGCAACGATGGCCATGATCAGTTACTAGGTAATTCTAACTCTGTGTATAAGACTAATCATTCTTATAGAAACAGTAAACATTTAAAAACCCTGTCACCTGTCCAAACTAAAACCCCTGCACCATGAAAAGTCACTGCCTGGTTGGAACAGACATTTCTTTTTCTAATGTATAATTTAGATATATGGTCCTTTAGCCTATATCTTGAGAGGTGTCATGCAGGATGTCTGAAAGTGGTTTAAAAATTGTGAACACAAGAGCAACAAATATCTGACAGGATCTTGTGTGGTGCAAACGCTCCCAAAACTAAAAATCAAAGACTTATTAGGAAAAAAGGACAAAAGTATCAAGTCCTTGTTTTGGTGAAGATAGTGCTAGAAATTGTTTTTTGTTTTTTGTTGTCTTCATTTAGATAATAAAACAACTGAATATCAACTTTTAAAATTGTCCGACTAATCAACATTTTTTCCTCTATAAAAAGGAAATATAAATGTAAAAGAGCCCCTGAATAAAATGCAGACACTCTGACTTAAAATGATTTTTGTATTACAAGTCATTCAACTGACAGCTGGATGGCAGAAGATTTGTCCAAAGGAAAACTTACAATTACAATAGAAGTCAAAAAAAATGTCACATTTTTATAAAAGGAAAACAAAATTCTAGATAATACAGACATGGCTTGCCATTCACTGAACCAAAACCCTGGTAGGTTAAAGATACTCTGTTGATCTTGTTGGGACTAGTACCTGGAGGAATGGCCTGACTCTGACCCCTGAATCAGCAGGTCGGACAACCAGCGGAGCTTCCTGACTGTACACCAGGAAGAGGCTGTTCTCACTTGACACCAAATGAAACGAGAAAACTGCAAAAAAAAAAAAAAAAAAGAAGTTCTGATTGCCATCAAGACACACTGCAGAGGAAGAAGGGCTCATCGGTTGGCACAGTCACAAGAGTTTTTCTTAGGAAGGCACTTGACATGGGGTTGTGGTGTTCCCCATGCAGCCACAGCAACGCACTAAGGTCCTCGTTTGTGCACACTGAGGAAGGACACCGTCAGCTAAGTGCAAGATCCATGATAAATCCACTTTCACCACACCAAAGAGGGGGGGAACTAAAAAAAAAAGAATTCTGAAACACAAATCCACTACAGTCCACAGCTTCAAATACAGTCCCTAAGTGGGTGGGGTCATGACTTTTTTTTTGGGGGGGGGGAATGCATTTTTGTTGATCAGATTTAAGGAACCTGTGCAAAGGCTTGAGTGGTGATTGATACGTTTGAGAGCGTAAGATTTTTTTAAGCACTTTCAAGTTTCCCGCTCTGTAATTTCAGCCAAAGAGATCCCCAAAAAATGACCAAACCCACAACTATGACCACCCTAAGACACACGGACCCCGGCCCAGAAGCTGAACAATAAACCCACTAAAATGAACAGGAAATAAAAGCAGATGTCTCTTAGGTTTCACAATAAGACATTCCCATTGAGGCACATTTCCAGAGAAGTGTCATATACAAAGCTATAAAAGAAAGAAAAATAATCCCCAAAAACATTCAAGTAACTTTGTCATGTAAACACTTTTTTTTTTTCCAGACTATTATACATGATCGATTGTTGTCAACGTCGATTTGTGTTTGTGTGCAACAATAAGACAACAGTGTGAGGAGAGAGAGAGAGAAGCCTGCAGGACAAGTTAGAATCACGAATCCAGCCCGGATGTGGTCTCTGGGTTTGTTTGTTTTTAGAGCAGGACACATGAGCAGCACTGGTCGCCGCCACTGGGAACTGTTGAGTAGTTCATCTGTCTGACTATTTCTGCAAACAGTTCGTCAACCGAGCTTTTATTTTTGGCGGAAGTTTCCATAAAGGGGCAGCTCCACTCCTGGGCCAGCGCCTTGCCTTCCCCGGAAGACACCTCTCTCTCCCCCTCCAGGTCCACCTTGTTCCCCACCAGGATCATGGGCACCCTCTCATACCTCTTCACCCGGATGATCTGGTCTCTCATGGGCTTGATGTCCTGGAAGCTCTGCTGGTTGACCAGGCTGTAGACCAGAATAAAGCCCTGGCCGTTCTTGATGTACAGGTCGCGCATGGAGGCGAACTGCTCGGTCCCGGCTGTGTCCAGGATCTCCAGCACGGACGGGGACGAGTCCACCTCGATCTCCTTCCGGTAGAAATCCTCTATCGTGGGGTCGTATTTCTCGATGAAGGAGCCAGTCACGAACTGGACCGTCAGCGCGGATTTACCGACTCCTCCTGACCCCAAAACAACCACTTTGTACTCCCTCATGGCCTGGGTGGGTGGTGTAAAGGGGGAGAAAATGGAAAAAAAAAAAAAAAAAAAGGCAAGACACCTCCTTTTTTCCGCGACGAAGTCTTCCTCTCTCTCTCTCGCTCTCTCTCTCTCTCTCTCCCTCCCACCCGCTGACCAGCCCCGATGTTTTCAAAGCGAGCAGACTGGGAAGGCTGCCCTCGCTCGGCTTGCAGTCAAACCCCACGCCGACAAATCCTCTGCGACGGCCGCGGAGTCCAGATCCGACCTCTCCTGGACATCAGCGTGGCGGATTAAAGCGCATTTTGATCGCCCTGCATTGTGCAAACCCTTGCTGTTGGGAAGCGTGATCGTCTCTCCGCTTTGCTCTTGCACAGCGTTTCCTGCCCACCACATCCTCAGCGCGTCAAACAGCGACGCGCAGTTCCGCTTTCTTAAAGGAGCCGTCCCCCGAAACTCTCAGTCAGATGACCAGACAGGCTTGCACAGCCGTGTGTGTGCATGCATGTCTGTAGTCTGCGTGACCTCTCACCTCATGCTCTCATTCACGGTCATTACTCTCAATAAGGGGTTTTGAGCTGCACTCTATCCCTATAATTATGATTGTACACAAGCATGCATGCTAATGAGGTCATTCATTAAAGCACATTTACATATCCCAACAGACTACAATGCATAAGTGGATGAATTCTTAACCTGATTAACTGTAAAATGTCTCGATTATAAGTAAAATTCCCGCGGGAATTTAAGTCTAAGAGCATGACTAATATACACTATTTAACAAAAAAAGATTGAAACACAAAGAAATAAACCCCCTCATACACAAGGTGGAGATGGAGATGACGTAACGCTTCATTTTCCTGTGATTCATCAAAGGGAAAGACTTGTGTGATTTGGTTCCAGTTACAAGGGAGAAGAGAAACACATTCTTCATTTGGCTCACTTCCAATTACTGTGATGAATTTAATTGAGTTGCAAATGTAACCTAAATAGTTTCACAGTCAGTCATAAATATTTCAGTTTTTCCTTCTTGGAAATTCCTCTGCTATTTAGTCAGTCTTTATAAACCCATCACAGCCAATTAAAAACACAGTTAACTGCCTGATGTCAGTGTTTACATTGATTTTTTTATTTGTATTAAATTACATGCTTAAAGCTTTATGATAGAATAACAAGACTAGAATGATAAAGTGTAATCAGTATTTTGTATTTATTTAACTACACTTCCTGAGCACTGCCGAGGTGCCCTTGAGCAAGGCACCGAACCCCAAAACCGCTCTGAAGCACTCGCTGAGGGCAGCACTGTCACTCTCAGACCTCTCCATTAGTGCATGTCCATAGGATCCTGTTTGTGCATGTGTATGTATTTTCGGCCTATGTGTGTGTTCATGTTCATTAAACAGTGTAAAACCAAATTTCCCCTCGCAGGATTAATAAAGTATAAATTATTATACTTATTTTATTTCAACTACATTGTTGATTAACTTAACAGAAATGCATTCTTTTCTTATTATGTTTTGAACTTAAAATTCTGCACCATGTACATGATGATAACAAGTACAAATACTATATTAATCAATGGCAAACTGAATTATGGATATCCATTGATCTTTATTGATGATTTTATTATCTTATTTCTTCATTTTTTTGTATTTGTACTTGTTTTAGGAAACCATTAATCAGCCCATTTATGAGCAAAAGAAGGTTCTTTGTGTTGTATGGAAAAAAAATGTTCAACTTTTTACGAGCAGCTGATATAAATAACAAAAGCCCTGATGTCATCAGAATGTAACCGGTGGGAGCCATGTGGAGTGCATGTAGGCTTCATCATACTTTACTATAATCAGTCCTGACCCAGATATTGCACACAATCTAAATATAATTGCAATGAGCACTATTCATTTGACATTGCACCTCTGTCATACACGAGGGTCTCTCTGTGGAGCTGCTCCAGTCTTTCTGACTCTGAACCCTCAAGGTAACAAAGTGTTGTTAATGGTGAAGTTAAGGAAACATCTCATACACTGACCTAGATGTTATTGATATGAAATAGACCAACAGGTTATGTGAAACAAATGCTTTCATGTTGATCTACAAGATAAAACAGATAGGAGGATTTGTAAGTGGCATTAACTTACATGGATCAAATACAAGTGTGAGTAAAATGAACACACGACGCAGTGATCACAACACTGTTGCATGAGCAAATCAAATATTGTTTTATTCAGATTTTTTTTCATCCATACAGCAAGAGTCAATTATGGCAACAATAAAATGTGCATAAACAAATCTGAAGTCAGAATAGTACATTATTGTGTGGCAACTGTTAGCAAATACATAACTGGTGGTTGCACTTACAAGTGAAAAGCAGTCAAAGCGTTCGTGTGCCCTCAGCAGGGAAGAAAAACCTCGGTTACAGTCGGCATATGACTGAACATCTGGTTTGGAGAAAAAAATGGTGCTTTGGTTCTGTAGCGACTTAACAGCAGCCTCGAGTCACAAACACGTTGAACGGTGACTGTTACATTCATTTGAAAAGACTAAGTTTGCCAAACAAGCATTTGGTGTGTTGAGCCTTCTCCTGCTGAGAGCACAGATATGATAGCAACAACATATTCCTGTGAGTCAGAGTCGACTGTTATTATCTGTCTATGAGAAAGTATCCGGGGTGGATGAGTGCTAATATTTGATCTCTGTTTAAATAAAATGATTGCTTGGAAAATGATCTTTTCACACAAGAGTAAGATGACTTGTTTCTGAAGTATTATTTCTTCCCACTGTGGATGTTATCTACTGTACGTATACTTGATAAAAAATAAACATATTACTGTGTATTTTGTATTCTGAATGTGTTTATCTTTCTTTACATATCTATGCAGAATTGTACTTTAACATGCAGTCAAATCAAACTATAATAGAATATAAACTTTGATAGTTGAATGTATCATCTGTACCATGGGAGCAGCAATACTGCATGACCAAGTCCAACAAATGCTAAATGGACTTCACTGGATGTGTGATCCTACAAGAGGGATGGAGTAAGCATGACACAGGGATATATACTTCCCTGCAACATTCCCTGGCAAAACTAGCCTCTGAAAAAATAAAGAAAGTCAAAAAGCGCATATAGCTTTCTCTGAATGCATTGGCCAAGAAACTAGTGCCCTTCTTTGCAAGCAATTTTTTTTTTTAGCTGGTCTTCTAATTTAAGAATTTTAAATTAATCTAGCAAAATTCCTTATAATTATAGATCTTTTTTTATTCAAAATAATATCTCAATATGATACACATTTTTTTCTCTGTTCATTTGACTATATACAGAAGTGCAAAAAGTCAACCTTCGTCCCTTAGGTTAGAACTCATGTCTGCAGCATTTGGTACTCCTCATATCTGGAGAAGTATCTGCTTTCTCGCTCCTAATCTCACATCCAAACACCCGTCAATCTCACTGCTCGTTTTGGCCTGACATTCAGGGCAAACTTAAGAAATATTCAAACAAAAGTACATATCTTCTTGAAATGGATACAGTAGAAAATAATTTTTACTCTAAAACATGGCAAATTTATAATATAATACAATATATTTTAAAACATGATCAAGGAAACCTTAAGTTGGTTAAAACATTAGTTGTTGTTTTTTTTGTCTACTCAGAGATGCTGCTGTGGCACCAAATGAATTGATCTTATTCCTTGTATCAAAAACAAAACTCTTTATCAACAAAATTAACTGATAATGTAACATTAACTGAAAAAAGACATCCAGCTATATGAATAAGGTGAATATTTCAAACTGACTCAACACATTATCATTTATATGGTTTGAAAAAGTTATGAATGTCATACTACCTCAAAATCTACAACGGCTATATCATTGTTGTCAAGTAATATATAGTAAGGCAAAAAATAAAGAAAAAAAAAAATCTACAACTACATACCTCAAATCGACTCAAATCCTAAGTAGTACATAACACATGAAATTTAAGAGAGTAATTGTTACTTTAACATCGATAGAAGATCAAAAAAGATCATATGCGGCATGTGAGAGAACTATAAAACATCATTGGTGTTCTTTACCTGCATGGTGATTGAAAGTACATTGATTGGGCTAAGGCCCATTAATTGTAATCTAAGGCTTTGTTAGGTATGTTACAATCGGTAAAGACATACTACACACCTTTATGAAAACAGAAACAATAAGTGATCATAAAATGGGCAAATGAATGAAGATGATAAACATGTTTCCTTAATTGTTTCAGCCTTTTGAGAGATGCTGCTGTAATCATTCGTGAACACGACTGGGAGAAAAAGTGTGCTTTGGTTTCTGTCGTCAGATCTACAGGTGAATGAAATACACACAGAGAAAGTGTTGTATCTCCTCAAAAGTAAAAGTTCACTGAGGATGGCTTGTGAAATTCAAACAGGGTGAGCAGACAAACAATCAGTCAAGTGCACACGTGGTTAAAATGACCTAATAGACCTTTGGGTCTGTTGTTTTAAAATTCCCATCAACGCAATGCTCAACAGTGCTTCTTGGAGACACAGTTTGAGAGTTACTCCTCTTTAAAAGAGGGGGAACACACAGTCAATCGAAGCTACACCCTCTACCAGGCTTTAGAGTCAATGGACTTCTTAATCCCAACAAGCATGAACAACACTACTCTCTGAAAAGAGGTATGACAAACTTTAGAAAAACCCTCCATTTTTGATTTAAAAGAAAAAACATAAAAAAAAAAAAAAAAAGGCACAAAAAACCCACTTCTAAAACTGATTGATTAGAGAAACAAAGTAAAAGAGTAAAAAAAAAAAAAAAAAAAAAAAAAAAAACACTCACAATGGAGATTCTGAAACAAAACATTACAAAAAGAGCCATACAAAACTTGAACCTTCGGTAAACAAATAACACTGCTGAGATAACACTCTGGTTTTAGCTGTATGGCCTTGATGGCACATGATAAGGTAAGGAGAAAAAAAAGCTAGCCTGGCTGTGCTTTCAAGGTACACAGGTATGTTGGTTTAACCAGAACATTCATATGTCCAAGACCCTCATTTCAACATCTAGTTTCACTAGTAGCCATAAAAACACAATACTGTACATGCCTAATTCTTTTGGCCAACAAAATTCCTGTTTAAATCGTTGTGCCTTTCACTTTTGTATTCAAATTCAAGGTGCATGTTTGCATTTCACATGTAAACTATGAAATATGGCTATCAATTAAAATAATAATAATAAAGCAGAACGAATAAAAAAAAAAAAAGGGAAAGAAAAATCTTGGTCTACTAACGTACCAGCACTGGATGTTGCTTTGTGCAACCACGCTCTTGACCCTCTGTGCATGCAGTGATGAGAATAATTTAGAACTAATTGAGTGCTTTGTTTTAGTCAGAGACAGAGGTGTAATGTTTCGCACAATGACCGCGGCACCAAGATATCCTCCTCTCTCGGCTGGACGTTGAATTTGACTAAAAAAATGTGTCTATGCGGGAAGATGGCACCAATCACATGTTGCACCCTTGATGTTGACTCGTGTGATGAGACCAGAGATGGCAGACCCTTCTCTTCGCCCCGCTGCTTGACATTCTGAAGGTTATGTACATAAAGGCTGAACTCTTTTGGCTTGGACGGTGCCAGCACACATTCGCTTGATCTGAAAGATATAACCGATTTCACATTAGTAAGTAATACATTAAACTGTGTAAATTATGCTACAGGGAGAGAGAGAGAGAGACAGAAATGACTGTTACAAGTTGTGTTTTATGTGCACGATCTTAAACCAGAGCTAAATGGATGCACATAACATCGACTTTGTAATGAATAGAGAGAATGTGAGGATTGAAAAAGGAACTCACTGTTCTTGAGAGGAACTACATTTGAGTCAAATACTTGTGACTACTCAGATGATCTGCAGATATTATTGGAATCTGTGGGAAATAAAAAAAACAGACCAAGAGATCAAAGAGATAATCCCAAACTGAGAATACTAAAAGTGGAAGTTAGCCGACAGCAAAATCACAATGCAGCAACATCTGTTCATATTAAGATGAGTTAATCAATGAAAAAGCGTAGATGACAAGGTAGAAAAGCATCATAGCTAAAGTTTCATTCCAATGTGAGATGTCAATACAAATTAACAGACACTCCTGGGCAGGAGGGAGGGGGAGAGGGGGCTTGATAGGAAAGGAGAGATGAGGGGGTCAACGGGAAACTGTCAGTGAGGTGACTCCCCCATGCAAATCTAAGTCCTCCATGTTGTTGACCTGCACACAACAATAAAATGAGAACTGGCCCTGGATCATGACGGGTAACATGATGCTTCATCCTATCAGACGTTTCTTCACTGGCATTATGACACTATGCAATGTAGCTTACAAATTACATTGGACAGAAATGAAATCAGAATGTAGCACATCTTCATTCAATCTGTTTTAAAAAACCTTTCCCTGATTTGAATCATGAATGTGTTCGACTTTGTAACAGCTATGCTTTAGGTGCTGGAAGCAGCAGCGAAAAAAGAAAAATGTAAATGAAAAGCCAAGCACGAAAGAGCACAGATAGCGACTGTGGCACAAGCTGTGCAAATGGCTCTTTAAAAAATGTAAAAAAAACAACAACTACCTCATACATACCAATTGCATGTATTCGTTGGTAGTCAACTTTGATAAGGAAGAGTCCTCAAAATGGGAAAGGACAAGAATCGAGGTTACAATGAGGACAAACATTAAATGCAATACAGTGTGATAAGATAAACTGGGAGACATGTGAACATTGTTTCTAGGTAAAATGAAGGACATTGCCTCAGAACTTTTGATATCATTAATACGTGTACACATGTTGGACTCTTGTGTAGGCCAACAAGAAGGAGTACTGCCTCTAACCCAACCCACCCCTAGCTGTAAGACACAAGCATTCCCAGATCCTCCATGTGCATTTAGAGTGACAGACATAGAGAGAGAGAGAGAGAGAGAGAGAGAGAGAGAGAGAGAGAGAGAGAGAGAGAGAGAGAGAGAGAGAGAGAGAGAGAGAGAGAGAGAGAGCAAGAGAGAGAGAGCGAGAGACAGGGTGAGGCGGTAGAGGTGCAAACCTGATTGGTGGAGGCGGTTGCAAAGGGAACGCTTGTGGCAGATGAGGTGGCTGCAGACACAGTGGCTGGATTACCACCGTGCATCATGGGAACTTTTTTTGGAGGGAAAATCATGTAAGCAAAAATTCACAGAGGTGCAGTGTAGCCACATACATACAACAGGCAAATGAGGGAAGGAGGAGGAGAAGAGAGGGAGGAGGAGGGTGAATTCGATTTAACTGGATCCCTTTCTTCTCTCTGCCGTCAAAGATAAGAGGTCTTGTGATTTGAGAACTTGATGTGACACAGTAACTCAGCAGCAGAAGCACTGACTCACTATTATAAGTAGTAAAATATCAACTTAGTACTCTCTTGGTAAACACCAGATAAGAGCTTAATTTTTGAAAGTTCCAAAAATACGACTCATTAAGGCAGAGAAGACAAGAAGAAGGTTATAATTGAACTCCCTCTGTGTTTTAAAAGGTTTTAGTGGGTGTCAGGTAAGTTCAGCCAAAAGCCAAGTTAAGAACGAGTATGAGCACAAGAGTGGTCAAGTGATATACAGTAGGTGTACATAGAGATACAGACATAATCAAGGTCTTTCACGTTAATACTATGAAAAATAACAGCTGGCATAGAGCTCATTTAGAACATTTAAATGTCATAAAATGTGTTTTTCTGTCTGTTGACTCTTGCCTATGCTCTAATATTTCAGAAAATGTATACACACAACATGATCAAATCAAAATGAGTCTTTTGGAGTACAAGACAGTACATTTCAGGATTGTATTTTGGATGGGGTGTGAGTCACAGACATGAGGTAACAGGTAACTGAAGAAGGAAAGCTGGAACCTACCAACGCCGGCTGCAGGTGTCATGCACAATATTGAGCCTGCCCATCATGCAGTGCAACAGGAAGTGGATTGGATAGGGGAGAGAAATCAAAACAGGCCCATCACAAGGTTTTCGTTAGAGTGAGGGGAGAGATAAGGTGGGAAGAAAGGTTAATATCTCTTGGACACAGTCATCAGTGATTGGAATAAAAGGCGAAGTGGTGAACGCATCATAAAGCAATCTTGTTGAATCAAATCAGAGTGTGAATCTGAACTTTTTGTCTCAAGAGCAATGCATATACACATGTACTACAACAAGAGTGTTAGTGCAACTGTGATTGTAACAATTACCATATTTTATACACACTCTAGACAGAAGTGAGGAGAACAGCAGATGTAAAGAAGCCAGACTTTGCAGCTTGCTGCCAATCTGAGGCATACTATAAGGAACCACAACCACCCGGGGGCCCCTTCCTCCCAGCCCAAGCCAAAGCCCCAGCAGTGGTAATATGAGTGATCACACCAAGGACACTTTTACTTGACAAACATGTAACTTGTTACAAGTTAGGCAGTTCTGTTCTTTTTCTTACAAACATCCATGCCTTCCTCATTCAGCCTGCAGGGCCTAGACCAGTGGTTCTCAAACTGTTTTACCTCCTGTTATATTTCCTTTTGCAGCCAGACACCCTCGAACCAGAGAATAATGTATTTGGTAGAAAATAGGCATATAAAAAGAGACAACACATCATTAGCCATCAGTACTTTGCTTACTTAACCACTTTTGCTTTAACACACAAAGCCTGAGGAGGGTTTCTGACCAGCTTTAAATCTTATTCCACCTCATACTGATGGTATTAAGTTGTATTTTGATTTATTTGGGGTTTATTTTTTATCCCTTATTCAAAGAGGACAGTGGATCGTGAAGGAGCGAGTGGGCAATGACATGCAGAAAAGGAGCCGCAGGTTGGACTTGGACACAGGTTGCCCGCTTCGAGTACTAAAGCTTCCGTACAAGGGGTGCGACCTTACCGCTAGGCCATCAGCACCCCACACTTCTGGTATTTTGTATGCTGTGTTTTTCACTCTGACTTTTCAGATGTTCTGCTGTAACATTCATTCAGCAGGTCAATACTATAAACGCTCAAATGTAAAAAACGAAGCGACCAAGTATAAACTTTACATGATTGCGTTTCCTGTGACAGTTGAAAAGAAATGTCTTGCATTGAATATATCAATATTTTTTTTTTTTTAAGATTTATTTTGGGCTTTTTCGTGCCTTTAATTCAGAGAGAGGACAGTGGATAGAGTCGGAAACCAGGGAGAGAGAGCGGGGAATGACATGCGGAGAGGGGCCACAGGTGGAAGTGAACCCGGGCCTACCGCTCGAGACGAGAGTCTCAATACATGGGACGCGCGCCCTAACCATTGCGCCACCAGCGCGCCCTAAATATATCAATATTTGATGAAAAATGTGTTTATTCTAAAAAATGCATAATGAAATAATTTTTTTTAAATTCATGATTAAAACTCTTAAGTCCCCATCTACAGTTCTCTAAAGTACCCTCACTTTGAGAAACACTGTTTTAGATTGAGCAGGTAACTATTTATTGATTGATTGATTAAGGTTGGATGCCCATTAGTTATTACCGCAGTAACAACTCCTTTTCCTGAGGTCCTTACAAAAGGGGTTATGTACTCATATTAAGGCAATTAGTGAAAGACAGACAATTGAACCCATCCTTACTCCTAGTGGCCATGCAATGCCATACAAAGCACAGTGCGCACATTTGTTGAAGCATTTTTAGCTTTTATACAGCATATGAATGCTCTACCTCACTGGCTTTACATGAAATCTTAATATTTTATTCTAGCTCCTAGTAAGTTTCTTCTATAAATAATCCACACCGGAGCTGCTCTGTGCTGCTATCTACCACGTTGCTTCACCCAAGCCAAGCAGGAGCCATGTTAGGCTGATCCTTGCCTCCGCCGGGTGTTCAGCGCTCTAGTGATGCTTTCTTTGGGATTCCTACCTGATGGGAGGAAAGCAGCCTGCTGCTGAAACTGCATGTTGGCCAGGGCCTGTTGGTACTGGAGCATGCCGGTGTTAAACATGGCAGGGGCTCCGTTTGCCTTCTCCATGGCTGCCCGCTTTGGCATGGGAGCCATGACACTAGGGGCGATGCCCTGCCCAGCCAGACAGAGGGGGGGGGGGGGGGCCAGTGAGAAAGAAAATAAACAGAGATAGAAAAATAAAGAGAGAGAGAGGTGCGTGGAGAGAGAGAGAGAGAGAGAGAGAGAGAGAGGGTGTGTTGGAAAGAGGCAAAAAACGGGAAAGAAAACAAAAAAAGTACATACGTTAGAGGACACAGAAACAGCATAAGAACATCCTTGTGTATACAACAACAACAACAACGTCATCATATCATCAGTAGCAAGCAAGCAGCAGTCTGACACAAGTACTACACAAGCAGGAGCATGGTGCTTACTGGAGCGACTGGCTAACAAGCATTCATATATACATCATTATAACAAGACGCTGATTGGATCATTAACTTTGTACTCTTAGGGCTGACTAAAGGCATATGCAAGCATTAACTATTAAAACAATAATGCTGTTGCTAACAAGAGGTGGAACAGGTAGGAAGCACAGAGAGAGGGAGGCTGCACTGCTAGCTCCATGATAAACTATGTAAGCCATGTTTAAGTGATGGTTCACTCTCAGACAAGAGTCAAAAATGGTCTCACGCCAAGGGACAGAAGGAGGGTCATCGAAAAGTATTTTTCAGGCATCAATAATTACAACAATAAAATTCTCTGTGAGTTCATTAAGTCCTTGCATGAGGCCATCCTTGAGGTCTGAATATCCGTGAAAAGATTTGATGATGGAGTGAACAATCATTTGAACTGTAATCATCTGTTATGGTGGGATCACTCGTGTATGGATTTAAAGACTGTTCCTCTAGCCCCACCTTTATCCATTATCTGACATGCACTAGTAACAGAGACATGCACACATTTGATTGAGCTGCTCCACAACACTGACCACTGACTTGGACGTAAGACTGAAGCCATGGCACCGTTAAAGAAGCTCTACTTCCCTAGCCCTCGCTGACTTTTGTTAAATAGGCTATAGGTGATGAACTGATTGCGGCTCCTTGAAACAAAATTCCACATTTGAATTTGTGTTTGAAAAAGGGCTGTCAGCATTAACTAGTTAATCGCAATTAATTAAGGTTTTGAAATGAATGCACTTTTTCTTAGCGCAAATTAATGGCATGCTGTTTTGTCCCTTTAGGAGCACAGTGGATAAGCCTCTGCAGTGTCTCCCTGTAGTCGCAGTGATGGAAAAGAACAACTTCTCACTTCACTTTAGAAACTCTCAGACAGCTCAAATGACTCAGAAGTTATACCGACCTCATGACATCAAACATTGCACTTTAACACTGTGCTTCGCTGTTGACATTTAGTTTCTGATCCGTAACAAGTTCCTTTTCCCGTGGTTAACCTTCGATCTACCAGAAGGTCCTCACTTTATTTCAAAATAAAAGCAGGATTGAATTCAAACAGCAAGTCAAGTACCCACACCTGAATACAGTGCAAAAATAAAAAATCAGAGACTAACAGTTTTTATTTTTAAATGCAAAATAATGTCATTTCAAACAGGGGATTAAAAATGTTATTAATCGCGATTAACTATTTAAATTCAGTGATTAATTACAATCATAAATTTTAATCGTTTGACAGCCCTAGAACTTGAACATGAAGATAACCGTTTGGTGTTGGATGAACCTAAATTCAGAGAGCCACAATCATTTGATCACCAGCAGTAATAATGACAGATCAACAGGAGGAAAAGACAGACATTGCACTGAGACAACGACAAACAAAAATAGCGAGGTATCTTTGGTTAAACATACTGCTCTACAACAAAGCCACATGCCAAGCTAAAAGGTGAAAGGTCATAGTACCAGGTCAAAGGTTGCGTCGAGGGGTCGCTTCAGTGATTTGACAGCCGACTGAGTCTTAATTAGCAGGCAGCGAGCACATGATGGCAATGGGCCAATGGGGTTCAAGCGCATTAACATAAACCAGCAAGCAGAGGTGCATCATGGGGGCAGCAGTGCAGTTTGGGTATAGGTGAGAAAAAACAAAAACAAATAAAAAAACAAATCATTGGAATGCAATATACAAGGGGAAAACAGGACTAAGTCATGCACAGTGTGAACACTAGCTCTACTGCTGGACAGTTAAACAATCATCAATGATAACTACCATCTACATTAGTCACCGTCACAAAACCATGGATGAACATAGTGATGAGAATATTACACGATCATTGCTGTAAAGCGAGTCTCACTGATCAAATTCAACAGGAAAATTATCCGAAAGAATAATTCACAGGTTTCTGTTTCACTGTGCACGTCATAGTCAGTGTCACATACAACGATTCACTGCCTGGCTTCTTCAATAAGAGCATGTAGGAAACACTGTGTGGCTGCACTATTATTCAAAGGTGCTGTTACTGAGAGACAGGACTGAAAGCATAATGAATCATTTTTTTAATAATGTCAAAGAGGAAGAGAAGTAATAGAGAGGAAGCACAGAAACAAAGGTATGACAAACAAGACCAGGCCATCAGAAAGAGAGAGAGAGAGAGAGGGGAACTAGCTCTCTGTTTGTGGTCTTTGATGACATGGAAAAAGGAACAGACAATCTATAAACGCTGTCAAATTAGGAAGAAATAAAAAACAGAAATGCCAATGATAATGTACTATTGTCTGATTCCTTTATTCATATCATCTGGTTGGGAGCAGATTGGACTTAAACCAACTAGCTGACCTTTGAAATTTGACCTTGAAAAAGCAGAACTAGCTACCAGAAAGATGAGACACTTTCAAACACAGAAATTTAATATTTCTTATTGCCTGATTTTAAATGAAGAGAGAGCCCTTGAATACATCTAAAAACTCATTTTGTGTCGTGTGCGTGACTGAGTGTGACCTTGCGTGTACAGACTGCTCACCATGGCCGCGGCGGCTGTGGCCTGGTTCACCTGGTGCTGGGTAGCCTTAATTTTGGCTTGTAGGTGGGCTGGCGGATGGAAGTACTTGCACTTTTCCCGGGAGCAGCGACCCTTGATGTAGTCCATGCACACGGTGACTGTGTTGTCGTTGTTGTCGATCATGGTGCTGTCTGATGGGTGGGCAAAGCGACAGTCGTTCTCCCCCCGAGAGCAGTTGCCCCTCTGATATTCCCGACACACCTGGAAATGAAATGACAGCGAAACAAATTATGAGAAAATGTAGTTGCCTACAAACAAATCATGTAGCCAAACAATAGTTCCAAGCAAAGATGTTCTTCTTTGAGTATTTGCGTCCTTATTAAGAACATATCAAGTAAGACTCATAGAGCTTTGACTTTGACTTTGCAAAGGGTGTGTAGCTTAAACATCCATTACACTTAAAAATGCACAAGACCTGCAGTTTAATAAATAGATGAAATGCTTTGCTTCCAGGCCTTCCTCATTTTGAACAGCCTTTCACTCTAAAGATAAGGTCTGTAGATATCTACGGCATTCTTCCTGTTTAAACAAAACTATTAACTTCCTATAAAAATATTACACTAAAAAGTTTGATGCTTTGGAACAGCTATTTCACTTTTTACCCAACTAACCCAACACGATAAACCCAATAAAGAACTGTTACATGTTTGTCACAGTGGAAGTCTCAGACATGTTTAAAAAATCTATATGTGAGACACCAGAGGGCAGCACCTTCTTTCAAAAAAGAGGTACCATGAGCACATGGGTATATCTCAAAGATAATCTAAAGACATTTCTCTCCAGTTTTATTTTGATTGTAAGGACTTCACCTGCCACATTGACCCTACATGACCCTTTTATAAACGTAAATGAACTGTTCTTAA
This sequence comes from Labrus bergylta, assembly GCF_963930695.1. Classification (NCBI taxonomy): domain Eukaryota; kingdom Metazoa; phylum Chordata; class Actinopteri; order Labriformes; family Labridae; genus Labrus; species Labrus bergylta. The sequence goes on from NC_089198.1 coordinate 19,828,025, forward strand.
CTGTTTTTATTATTATTTCTATTGTGTTGTTGTTCTTACCTGTTTTGTTCATAAATGTTTTAATGCCGTTTTTTAAGAACTTGAGGTTTGTTCTAAACGTAAAGTGTTTCATAAATTAAATGTATTATTACTATTATCACTACTACTATCACTTACTCATATAATTTCTTATCTGCTTTACACTCTCCTGTTCTGAGTAAACAAAGTCGTTCACTCTCCTGATGTTATTTAAAAGAGGGGGCCAAAATCCCAACATGTATGCTCTGCTACAAAGCTTTTGAAAACCACTTT